>NW_028261386.1:1097586-1280086 GCF_051295495.1 Thamnophis sirtalis | reverse complement strand
AGCCCAATCACATCACAGATTGTTGTTAGGGGGGAAAATAGGAAAAGGAAAGAGCATTAAGTATATTATGACGATTAAAGGCCTGGAGTCTAAAGCATATGAAGAACGGTTGCAGGATTTGGGTTTCTAAAGAAAGAGCAACAAAAATAATTAGGGGACTGGAGACTAAAACATTTTTTTTTAAGTTGCAGGAATTGGGGATGTCTAGTTTAATGAAAAGAAGGACCAGGGGTGACATGATAGCACCTTGAGCCAAGGTGGCGCAGTGGTTAGAGTGCTGTACTGCAGCCACTTCAGCTGACTGTTATCTGCAGTTCGGCGGTTCAAATCTCACCGGCTCAAGGTTGACTCAGCCTTCCATCCTTCCTAGGTGGGTAAAATGAGGACTCGGATTGTTGTTGGGGGTGATATGCTGACTCTGTAAACCGCTTAGAGAGGGCTGAAAGCCCTATGAAGCGGTATATAAGTCTAACTGCTATTGCTATTGCTATTACCTTCCAGTATTTGAAAGGTTACCACAAAGAAGAGCCGCAGTGATTCACTTGGCAAACGTGGCAAGAAAAGTCGTAAAACAGGGCAAAACTCACTTAACCAAACCTCTCACTTAGCAACGTCAGTTTTGGGGCCTCCGCTGTGGTCCTCAGTCGAGGACTGCCTGCATAGTGGGTAGCATCCAACAAAGCTCCCTGTTCAGATCAGAAGGTTGGTGAGGTGGCGGAGGGCGGGGGGGGGGGGGGGGGGAAGAGATGGACACCAGATCCTTGGGCTGCAGCCGAATCCACAAATCGATGGCAACCGCCTTGTTTAGTGCTAAAACCTCAAACTGCAGTGATTAGAAAACACATTAGTGTTCATCAATTAGCAGCCGAGCATTTGCCTTTAATTATTCATGGGGAAATGACTGACGCACAAGAACTCAGGCTGGTGTGTTGTCAGGAAAAGCCTCGGCCGAGCCAACAGAACCAGGCGCCATTCGGTATTGACGGCACCGATCCAGCCAGGAAGCCTGATTAAACCTCCGAGATGCCTCGCTTGATGTACTTACCCCATTAATGCTAATGGAGATGCTACCACTTAAAGAGAGGGAGGGAGGGAGGGAGAGAGGGGGGGGGAGAGGGAGAGAGATAGAACAAAAAACGTTGTCGGAGCCAGCCAAACCTCTGTCAAAGGAGAAGTCGCTGGGTTTTTAACATCTCTTAGCAATAGACACATCCTCTCCTTTGGGTTCTGTCCTTCCCACTCCACCCCCCCCCCCGCCCTTTTAAACTCTCCCCAGAAGTGGAAGAAATAGAATCCTTAAACAACTGGCACACGGTCAGCTTCTCAGGAAAACACACACACACACACACACACAAACCACATCCGACAAGTGCACTTCGTTTTTCTCAGCCGATGGGCCGGATCATCAGAAAAATAGAGTAGAATAAGAGGAAGGGACCTTGGAGGTCTTCTAGTCCAACCGCCTGCTTAGGCAGGAAGCCCTACACCACTTCAGACAAATGTTTATCAAGAAAAGATTGGACAACCGTTTATCCGGGATAATATAAAGCTTCCCGGAGGGGGTTGGACTAGAAGACCTCCAAGGTCCCTTCCAGCCCTATGAGTGTAATGAAAAATAAGGCTGATATTCGGGATTTTCACAGCTCCCCCCCCCAAAAAAAACCCCTAAAGAATGTACTTTTAACATGCCAGACACAAATTTAAACCCCTGAACCTCTTCACACACAGTAACACTGATACTTAGAATAGAATAGCAGAGTTGGAAGGGACCTTGGAGGTCTTCTAGTCCAACCCCCTGCTTAGGCAGGAAACCCTACACCACTTCAGACAAATGGCTCTCCAACATGTTCTTAAAGACTTCCAGTTTTGGGGCATTCACAACTTCTGGAGGCAACTTCTGTTCCACTGATTCATTGTTCTGACTGTCAGGAAATTTCTCCTTAATTCCAGGTTGCTTCTCTCCTTGATTAGTTTCCACCCATTGCTTCTTGTTCTGCCCTCAGGTGCCTTGGAGAATAGCTTGACTCCCTCTTCTTTGTGGCACCCCTGAAATATGGGAAGACTGCTATCATGTCTCCCTTAGTCCTTCTTTTCATTAAACTGGACAAACTCAGTTCCTGCAACCGTTCTTATGTTTTAGCCTCCAGTCCCCCAATCCTCTTTGTTCCTCTTCTGTGCACTCTTTCTAGAGTCTCCACATCTTTTCTACATCGTGGAGATCAAAACTGGATGCAGTATAAAAATCTCTCTCCTGCTTTCTGTTCTCTTGAATTTGGAGCAGGCTGGAGTTGTGAGCAGCATAAATCTGGACAAAGAAAATGAGGGGACTGGAGGCTAAACCAAATGAAGAACAGTTGTGGGTATGTCTAGTTTAATGAAAAGAAGGACTAGGGGAGACAGGATAGCAGTCTTCCAATATCTCAGGGGTTGCCCCAAAGAAGAGGGAGTCAAGCTATTCTCCAAGGCACCTGAGGGCAGAACAAGAAACAATGGATGGAAACTGATCAAGGAGAGAAACAACCTGGAATTAAGGAGAAATTTCCTAACAGTGAGGACAACTAACCAGTGGAACAACTTGCCTCCAGAACTTGTGAATGCTCCAACACTGGAAGTTTTTAAAAAGAGATCGGATAACCGTTTGTCTGAAGTGGTGCAGATTTTCCTGCCTAGGCAAGGAGAAATTTCCCGATAGTTAGAAGTCTATGGAGATTCTCAGTCATCCATATCTTGGTTGTCCCAAAGGTAGTTTTTCATGAGGCACCTCTGGCAGGATGGTGGGGAATGGAAGGATTTATACTCCTTGGGGGCAGCTGGTCAGTTGCATCCTTTTTAGGGAGTCCTTGAGGCCACTTGGAGGTTTATCTCTGTCCTCGGGGTCACCTAAGTAGACTACTGAGCATACAGTTAAACCTCCAAGTGGCCTCAACAGCTCTCTAAAAAGACGCAAATGACCAGTTCTGTCAGCAAGGAGTATAAATCCTTCCATTCCCCACCATTCAATCAGAGCTGAAGAAGCTTCTTGGAGGAGAAGTGAAACATCTTCAAAGAAATGCCAGGAAGTCCAGTTGCCTCGTGAAAAATAGCACTTTTGGGACTGATGGTTAGAACCATTAACCAGTTCTCCAGAATTAGCAAATTGCCTCCAGAGGTTGTAGGTGCTCCATCACTGGAGGTTCATCAGTGGAATGGGTTTATTAAAGTTGCCAACTTTGGAGACTCCTGACTTAAACTGACAAGATAGCTGTGATGGCTTCTCTAAGGCTTCTCTGATAGGTTCAATAGTGTAGCCTTAGGCCCAGTCTTCCTGCTTCATCGCACTTAATGGAGAAGAATTGCCTTGTGTCCAACGCTTAACTAATTGAGGAGCTGTTCGGGGTCTCTCTACACCGGAGCACCCCCTCTTGAACCAACCTGCCACTTTCTAGAAGTCCATTCCCAGTTCTTCGTGAAGAGCCAAATTTTGCCAAGGGTTGAACCAACCCCAGCTGGCTTCGGCATCTCCACTGTTATGCTTTAAATATGAATATTGTTTATCAGGCCCCTATTCAAGGCACAGGAAGCTGTTCAGAAATAGAAAGGATGGCGTATCTCTCCGAAATAAACAGGAGGTACCGCACAAAAACAAACCGGGAATTGTTTCCTTTCACTGCAGAGGCGTGTAGAGGAGCATTCTGAAGTCATCTGAGACACCTCAGGTCCATTCATCTCCATGTAAGGCTTTGGGAGCACTCTGGAAGCCTCCTAAAGGCTACGCATGGCCATTTTGGCAAAGGGGGCGGGGTTTCGGGAAGCCAAAAATGCTGTATTCGGTGTAAAAGAAGCACCCAGATTTTCACCCTTTTTTGTGAGGGAAAAACTTGCATCTTATACTCTGAAAAATACGATACCACCCACAATAGCCCCCGACAGCAGCTGGCTGGGGAATTCTGGGAAATGAAGTCCACAAGCCTTCAGGGTTGCCCCCCCCCTTGCTTTAATGGAACATCCAAGGAAAGTTACATTTAGGGGGAGTATACGATATTTCAGAATACCTCTGTCAGGCCTGCAGCTATCTTTTCCTTTGGATGTTTGACCTGCAACACTTTCTATTATTCTGCTATGTATTTTCTATTGTGAGAAAATGGGAGGGGGGAATTGTACGGAGTTAGATGATATGTAGCCACAACAACATTCTTTCTCAAAAGCCAAGGTCATTCTTTGCTTTGCACCTCTGCATCTGACCGGAACTGGATGGGTGGAACTGCCAGTATGGCAGTGGGAGATTGGACCATGTGATGGACTTGTGGGTGTGGGGACAAGATCTTGAACTTTCAACTGGGTGGAGGAAACCGAGAAGCTTTCAAATTCGGGTTTTCCCAGATGTCGCAGCACATATGCATACCACACATGCCATAATTTTTTTATACCAGTCATTAATCACCATTTTGTCACCCCCGAGTGATTAAACAAAGATCTTGTCATTTTAAGGAGGTACAATTCTGCAGGCAACGGGAGATGAACTGCCTTATAAACACAAATTTTGCATAGAGGGATAATATAACCAAACAGCAGGTTAGAAAAAGCTCTGTTTGATTTATTTATGTAGATATGAGATGTGTTGTTACCGGAGGCATAACAAGCCCACCAAAGGGCACTCGGGAACCTAATTTCGTTTTCTTATTTCTTTCACTGGAGTTTTCAGCTGTGCAACTCACACAGTGACGAAAGGGGGGGGGGAGCCTTGGCTACAAATGGCCAAAATTGCATTATCCTTGCAACTTGGCTGTTGGAATGGGTTCCTTTGTTGCGTGGCCCGTGGTTTGATTCTGGAAGCAGTCACCATATGTGTCCAGGGGTTCTCAGTCATCCAGGTGATGGTTTATCCCAAAGGGGCTTTTTCAAAAGGCAACTGGACTTCGTTTCTGCTTGAAGAGGTTTCCCTTCTAATCCAAGAAGCTTCCTTCAGCTCAGACTGAATGGTAAAACGATTTATATCCCTTTCAGTCATCTGATTGTGACTCCAAGGGCACAGATCAACCTCAAAAGTGGCTTCAGTGACTCCCCAAAAGAGTGCTAACGACCAGAGGCCTATCGAAATACAAGAATATAAATCCTTCCAGACTCCACTATTCAGCCAGAACTGAAGCTTCTTGGATGAGAAGTGAAACCTCTTCAAGCAAAAACAAAGTCCAGTTGCCCTTTGAAAAAGTGCCTTTGAGACCAGCAGTTGCCATGTTTCCAGCAGTCGAATTGCATTCTGGTAGCTGTCAATATTGCCGCCCACATCTGGAATAACTGTACATGGCCACGTGATAAAGCTATCCTGTGCTAGGGTTTCTCCCATTTGAGATATCCTGTGTTTCACTTAACAACACATTTGTTTAACAATTTAGTTAGGAAGAGCAAGACAATACAATACAATAGCAGAGTTGGAAGGGACCTTGGAGGTCTTCTGGTCCACCCCCCTGCCTAGACTGGAAACCCTATACCGTTTCACACAAATGGTTATCCAACATCTTCTTAAAGACTTCCAGTGTTGGGGCATTCACAACTTCTGGAGGCAACTTCTGTTCCACTGATTCATTGTTCTAACTGTCAGGAAATTTCTCCTCAGTTCTAAGCTGTTTCTCTCCTTGATTAGTTTCCACCCATTGCTCCTTGTCCTACCCTCAGGTGCTTTGGAGAATAGTTTGACTCCCTCTTCTTTGTGGCAAACCCTGAGATATTGGAAGACTGCTATCATGTCTCCCCTAGTTCTTCTTTTTATTAAACTAGACGTACCCAGTTCCTGCAACCATTCTTCATATGTTTTAGCCTTAACAGAATAAGAGTTGGAAGGGACCTTGGAGGTCTTCTAGTCCAACCCCCTGCCTAGGCAGGAAACCTTATACCGTTTCAGACAAATGGCTATCCAACATCTTCTTAAAGCAGGGATGGGAGAGATCATTAAGTGAGATGCTTCACGTATAGCCATAGCAATATGCGACCCTAATGGCCCGGCTCCATTACAGTTGTATTTCAAGGATTACATATACATACATACATACATACATACATACATACATACATACATACATACATACGTTGTATTTGTGCTGATAAATAAATAAAGGGAGACTAGTATAGATCTATTTCAAACTATTTAGCTCTCATCAGCTAGCCATACCCTTACTGGGATTTTATCAGCACAAATACAACACAAATGTAACAAAGGCAACAGTAAAAATATTGGGTTTCTGTCTGGATGGTCTCTTATGACGAGCCGATGGACAGAGAATGGAAGCAGTGAACTTCCTCCCATATTTGGGCATACCAGGGGTTGTGACTTTAAAATATATATATATATATATATATATATATATATATATATATATATATATATATATATATATATATATATATATATATATATATATATATATATATATATATATATATATATAGTATGTATGTATGTATGTATGTATGTATGTATGTATGTATATATATATATATATATATATATATATATATATATACACATATACACACACACACACACATACATACATACATACATATACACACATACATACACACACACACACACACACATACATATATCTATACATATATATGTTTTCTGAGGTTTTCGCGGGTGTTAGCATGTAGGTCTCTAGTTATTCGGGTTTTCTCCCGTGTAAAATTGGAGGTGTCTTGGTGACGTTTTGACAAAGTCTCATTCGTCATCTTCAGGCTTGGTGCTTCCAGGAGCAATGTCGAAACGTCGCCAAGACACCTCCAATTTTACGCGGGAGAAAACCCGAATAACTAGAGACCTATATCTCTATCTCTATCTCTCTATCTCTCTATCTATCATCTATCTATCTATCATCTATCTATCATCTATCTATCTATCTATCTATCTATCTATCTATCTATCTATCTATCTATCTATCTATCTATCTATCTATCTATCTCTTTTCCTACAGATGCTCAATGTTTTCCAAATATTCTGTTCATGGATCTACATACAACATGCCATTCAGGGAAGCTGTGCAAATAAGGGGGGGGGGGGGAGAGAGAGAGAGAGAGAACACAAGGAGTCCTTGGTCATGTGTTCAAAATTCAGATGCTTGGCAACTGGCTTATATTAACGATGTATCCCGGGGGTCATGTGATCACCTCTTGTGACCTTCTAACACACAACGAAAGTCAACGGGGAAGTCAGATTCACTTAACAGCTGTGTTGCTAACTTAACAGCTGCAGTGATTCACTTAACAACTGTGCAATAATTATATATTATTGATTGTTTGGGGATCATGTCAACTGATCTAGGGGAATGTTTTATACTCTGCAAACTTTTGATAGCTTTTCAACGATGCTGTTAATTCTTGAACTGTCAGATTCCTCTTGACATGAAATGAAGGTTTGTTATCATGGTTATTGTAGTGTGATCATATTTCAATTGCCTGTGGTACTCTTTGAACCGGCCTGACCTTCATGTATTTGTCGAAAATGAAATATATAAATCAAATGGGCTAAGAGCAATTGATTCCATTTAAACATGCTTGCTTCCACTGTCAAAGTTATTAGATAGATGCCGTTTTGGAATTATCTGAAATTTAAATTATCCATTTCTTTACATTGATTTCATAGTATTTATAGCAGCCACAAATATACAGTAGCTTGGCAGCCAGAACATTTAACTGAAGCAACCAATACTATGAGAAAATTTGGGCAGATTCAGACTTTAAAAGAGGTGATGGGGCTGTCCCTTACAAGACAGGTAGTTCTCGACTTACAACAGTTCATTTAACAGCCATTCAAAACGGCACTGAAACGGTGACAAAGGGCCATTTTTCACAGTTACGACTTTTTCAGCATCTCCCTGAAATGATCACATGATCCGTGATCAAAATTCAGGTGTTTGGCAACTGCTTCATATTTATGACAGTTGCAGTGTCCCTGGGGTCATGAGATCCCCTTTTGCGACCTTCTGACAAGTGAAGTCAATGGGGAAGCCAGATTCACTTAACGAGGGTTACTAACTTATCTACTGCAGTGATTCAGTTAAAAACTAGAATAGAATAGAATAGAATAGAATAGAATAGAATAGAATAACAGAGTTGGAAGGGACCTTGGAGATCTTCTAGTCCAACCCCCTACTCAGGCAGGAAACCCTACACCACTTCAGACAAATGGTTATCCAACCTCTTCTTCAAAACTTCTAGTGTTGGAGCAATCACAACTTCTGGAGGCAAGTTGTTCCACTGACTAATTGTTCCCACTGTCAGGAAATTTCTCTTTAGTTCTAGGCTGCTTCTCTCCTTGATTAGTTTCCATCCGTTGATTCTTGTCCTGCCTTCAGGTACCTTGGAGAATAGCTTGACTCCCTCTTCTTTGGGGCAGCCCCTGAGATATTGGAAGACTGCTATCATGTCACCCCTAATTGTGGCAAAGAAGGTCATAAAATGGGGCAAAAATCACTTAACAAATGTCTCATTAAACAACAGAAATTTCGGGCTCAAATTGTGATCGTAAAGCGAGGACTTCCTGTACCTTCTGTTATATTCTTAATGATACTGGCATGAATGCAAACGAAGATAGCAGTAATATACAAACAAATGCCTAAACAGGGGGTTGGATAAGAAGACCTCCAAGATGCCTTCCAACTCCGTTATTCTGTTCTGTTCTGTTCTGCTCTGCTCTATTGTACTCTACACTCTATTCTATTCGCTTACTTAATTGAGTTGTTCAAAAGTAGGTTGCTCTCTCCTTTAATCCATGAAAACTGCCCTGGATCAACTTACTGGTAAACCTTTTAATTCGGGCTTCAGATTTGAATACGGCACAATTAGGACCAATTCCAGCAAGCAATTAAGAACTGCCATTTCTTAACCACATTGAGCTAAGCAGCATAGTTGGCAGATCAGAACTTACTAAAGATGGAGCAAATATAGATTTGCCTGAAGTGCAGTAATTCAAGTCAGTGTGTTCAGATTGTGGTTATTGGCCTGACCCAAAGCTATTTAAGAGTTCTTTTATATTTATATAAAATCAGAGTAAAAAGGTAAACAGAAAGTGTTAATCAGCTCCATGAACGAGTCTACTGAGGGCTGTAAAGATCACCTGAACTCACTTGGATAATTAATACAGCCCACAAATAAAAGATCCTCATGAATTCCTGCCTTATATCCTCAACTATACATCTGAGGCCTTTGAACTCTGGTGCCGGAGAAAACTCCTATGAGTCCCTTGGACTGCAAGGCCATCCAACCTGTCAGTCCTAGAGGATATCCACCCTGACCAGATCCTGAAGAGGAAACTCAAAGACTTTGGCCACCTAATGAAAAGGAAGGACTCCCTGGAGAAGAGCCTCATGCTGGGAATGACTGAGGGCAAAAGAAGAAGGGGACGACAGAGAAGGAGGTGGCTGGATGGAGTCACCGAAGCAGTCAGTGTGAGCTTAAATGGACTCCAGAGGATGGTAGAGGACAGGAAGGCCTGGAGGAACATGGTCCATGGAGTTGCAATGGGTTGGACATGACTTCACAACTAACAACATCACAAATCTATACATGTCGTTCTCGACATGTCCACAACTGAGCCCAACATTTCCTCCTTGATTAGTTTCCATTCATTGCTTCTTGTCCTGCCCTCGGGTGCTTTGGAGAATAGCTTGACTCCCTCTTCTTTGGGGCAGCCCCACAGATATTGGAAGACTGCTATCATGTCTCCCCTAGTCCTTCTTTTCATCTAACTAGATGTAGATGTAGATAAATTTATTTATAGGCCGCCCTTTTCCCTGAGGGGACTCAGGGCGGCTTACAACGTATAGGGAAGGGAGTACACACAATGACATATAAAAACAGTACGTAATTAAAAATAAAAGCAACATTCATTCATCATTCGGGAGGGGACGGATTATAATCTTTAACCCCAGGCCTGACGGGATAGCCAGATCTTGAGGGCTGTGCGGAAGGTCTGGAGGGTGGTGAGGGTACGAATCTCCACGGGGAGATCGTTCCAAAGGGTCGGAGCTACTACTGAAAAGGCTCTCCTCCGTGTAGTTGCCAGTCGACACTGACTGGCGGATGGAACTCGGAGGAGGCCTAATCTGTGTGATCTAATAGGTCGCAAGGAGGTAATTGGCAAGAGGCGGTCTCTCAAGTACCCAGATCCACTACCATGAAGGGCTTTATGGGTGGTAAGTAGCACCTTGAAGCGCACCCGGAGATCAACAGGTAGCCAGCGCAGCTCGCGGAGGATAGGTGTTATGTGGGCGAACCGAGGTGCACCCACAATCATTCGCGCGGCCGCATTCTGTACTAGCTGAAGTCGCCGGATGCTCTTCAAGGGCAGCCCCATGTAGAGCACGTTGCAGTATTCCAGCCTAGAGGTCACAAGGGCACGAGTGACTGTTGTGAGAGCCTCCCGGTTCAGGTAGGGTCGCAACTGGCGCACCAGGCGAACCTGGGCAAATGCCCCCCTGGTCACAGCCGACAAATGATGGTCGAATTTGAATTGAATTTGAATTTGAATTGATTTTATTTGTAGGCCGCCCTTTTCCCTGAGGGGACTCAGGGCGGCTCACAGAAACCAGGGAGAGGGGAATACAATACAATACAATACTAAGACAACAACACATAATAAAATAATACGCAACATGCATACGACATTCGGGCGGGGTAATGGTCCTTATCCCCAGGCCTGACGGGCGAGCCAGTTCTTCAAGGCTGTGCGGAAGGCCTGGACGGTGGTGAGGGTACGGATCTCTACGGGGAGTTCGTTCCAAAGGGTCGGGGCCGCTACTGAGAAGGCCCTCCTCCTTGTGGTTGCCAGCCGACATTGGCTGGCCGATGGGATGCGGAGGAGGCCCAACCTATGAGATCTTATAGGCCGTAGGGAGGTAATTGGCAGAAGGCGGTCTCTCAAGTATCCAGATCCACTGCCATGTAGGGCTTTATGGGTGGTCAATAGCACCTTGAAGCGCATCCGGAGATCGACAGGTAGCCAGCGCAGCTCGCGGAGGATAGGTGTAATGCGGGTGAATCGGGGTGCACCCGCGATCACTCGCGCGGCTGCGTTCTGTACTAGCTGAAGTCGCCGGATGTTCCTCAAGGGCAGCCCCATGTAGAGCACATTGCAGTATTCCAGCCTAGAGATCACGAGGGCCCGAGTGACTGTTGTGAGAGCCTCCCGGTTCAGGTAGGGTCGCAACTGGCGCACCAGGCGTACCTGGGCGAATGCCCCCCTGGTCACAGCCGCTATATGATGGTCGAATGACAGCTGTGGATCCAGGAGGACTCCCAAGTTGCGAACCCTCTCTGAGGGGTGTAGAATTTGACCCCCCAGCCTGAGTGTTGGATTAATGGCCGAATTTTTGGGAGGAAAACACAACAGCCACTCGGTCTTTTCTGGGTTGAGCACAAGCTTGTTAATCCTCATCCAGTCCATGACGGCTTCGAGTCCCCGGTCCATTACGTCAACCGCTTCATTGATTTGGCACGGGGCGGACAGATACAATTGAGTATCGTCCGCATATTGATGGTATCTAATCCCGTGCCTACGGATGATCTCTCCCAGCGGTTTCATGTAAATGTTAAATAGTAGGGGGGATAAGACCGAACCCTGCGGCACCCCATATTTTAGGGGCCTTGGGGACGATCTCTGCCCTCCTACTAACACCGACTGCGACCTGTCCGAGAGGTAGGAGGAGAACCACCGTAACACGGTGCCTCCCACTCCCACCTCCCGCAGTCTTCGCAGAAGGATACCATGGTCGATGGTATCGAAAGCCGCTGAGAGGTCAAGGAGGACCAGGATGGAGGGATGTCCTTCATCTCTGGCTCTCCAGAGATCATCCATCAATGCGACCAAGGCGGTTTCAGTGCTGTAACCGGGTCTGAAGCCTGACTGGAAGGGGTCTAGATAGTCTGCTTCCTCCAAGGACCGTTGGAGCTGGAAGGCCACCACCTTCTCAACAACCTTCCCCAGAAAGGGGAGGTTGGAGACCGGGCGGTAGTTATTAAGGACAGCTGGATCAAGGGATGACTTCTTCAGGAGGGGTCTCACCACCGCCGCCTTCAGTGCGGCGGGGAAGTTCCCCTCCCGAAGGGAGGCGGTTACAACCGCCTGGATCCAGCCTCGTGTCACCTCACTGCAGTTAGAAACCAGCCATGAGGGACACGGATCCAAAGCACAGGTGGAGGAACTCACAGCTCTCATGGCCTTGTCCACATCCCCGGGGGTAACCTCCTGAAACTCAACCCAGAGCTGTTGAACTTGGTCCCTCTGAGTCTCGGCTGGAACTGCAGGTGTGGAGTCCAAGTCCGTCCGAAACCGAGCAATTTTGTCCGCTAAGAATTGGGCATATTCTTCAGCTCTGCCCTGCAAGGGTTCCCCCGCCTCCCTTTTGTTCAACAGGGAGCGGGTTATCCTAAACAGGGCGGCTGGACGGGACTCAGCGGACGCAACCAGGGAGGCTATATGTGGTCGAAAGTCAGCTGTGGGTCCAGGAGGACTCCCAAGTTGCGAACCCTATCTGAGGGTTCCCTCTACGACTCTAGCCACTAAACGGTTGTCCAGATGTCGTGGTTTCGTGGTCCTTCTGAGATGCCCACTCAGACCCACACGCAAGGTAAGCCAACCTGGCCACAGCAGGAGGGAACAACTGCCGAGGTTTCAGAAAATAAAAGGCAGGGTGCTTATCTAAGCAATAACCACCAGTGACCGCCCTGCCCTGCAGCAGAACAGGAAGGCAAAAAAAAAAGACATCAGAAAAGCTGATTCCAATTTGACCCAATCCATTAGTCTGTAAATATCAAGCCTGAAACCGCCATGCGGCTCCCCTTCCTTTCTGCGCTAAGCATATTTGTGAATTTTTCCTTCGGTAATCTTTTAACCTTTCCCATGCCATATCAGCTGTCTTCTCCGTCCATTAGTGCTAATGGCCTTGCTCTCACATAAGCTGTTAGGGCTCATTACGGAGTTATCAGGTAACAAGAGAAAACAGATGCCTCCTTTTTTGCCTTAAGGTTGTTTTAAAAGTGACTTGTGCCACTTTGGGACTTAAAGGACTCAAATAATAATAGTAATAATAATGGAAAAAGTACACACTTGGCCACCTTTGGAATACTGCATTCAGTTTTGGTCACCACTATGTCAAAAAGATGTGGAGACTCTAGAAAGAGTGCAGAGAAGAGCAAGAAAGAGGATTAGGGGACTGGAGACTAAAACCTATGAAGAACGGTTGATCTCCTTGATCAGTTTCCACCCATTGCTTCTTGTCCTGCCTTCAGGTGCCTTGGAGAATAGTTTGACTCCCTCTTCTTTGTGGAAACCCCCGAGATATTGGAAGACTGCTATCATGTCTCCCCGGGTCCTTCTTTTCATTAAACTAGACATACCCACAACTGTTCTACATTTGGTTTAGCCTCCAGTCCCCTCATTTTCTTTGTCCAGATTATGCTGCTCACAACTCCAGCCTGGTCCAAATTCAAGAGGACACAAAGCAGGAGAGAGATTTTTATACTTCATCTAGTTTTGATCTCCACGATGTGAAAAAGATGCGGAGACTCTAGAAAGAGTGCACAGAAGAGGAACAAAGAGGATTGGGGGACTGGAGGCTCAAACATATGAAGAACGGTTGCAAGAACTGGGCATGTCTAGTTTAATGAAAAGAAGGACCAGGGGAGACATGATAGCACTTCCAATATCTCAGGGGCTGCCACAAAGAAGAGGGAGTCAAACTATTCTCCAAGGCACCTGAGGGCAGGACAAGAAGCAATGGGTGGAAACTTAATCAAGGAGAGAAGCAACTTAGAACTGAGGAGAAATTTCCTGACAGTGAGAACAATTAATCAGTGGAACAGAAGTTGCCTCCAGAAGTTGTGAATGCCCCAACACTGGAAGTCTTTAAGAAGATGCTGGATAGCCATTTGTCTGAAATGGTATAGGGTTTCCTGCCTAGGCAGGGGGTTGGACTAGAACAGTGTTTTTCAACCTTTTTTGTGCAAAGGCACACTTTTTTCATGAAAAAAATCACGAGGCACACCACCATTAGAAAATGTTAAAAAAATTTAACTCTGTGCCTATATTGACTATATATAAAGTAATTTCCCCACGGCACACCTTACACTATGTCACGGCACACTAGTGTGCCGCGGCACAGTGGTTGAAAAACACTGGACTAGAAGACCTCCAAGGTCCCTTCCAACTCTGCTATTCTATTCTAAGTATCAGTGTTACTGTGCGTGAAGAAGTTCAGGGCTTTAAATTTGTGTCTGGCATGTTAAAAGTACATTCTTTAGGGGGGGGTTGGGGGGGGAGCTGTGAAAATCCTGAATATCAGCCTTATTTTTTGTTACACTCATAGGGCTGGAAGGGACCTTGGAGGTCTTCTAGTCCAACCCCCTGCGGGATGTTTTATATTATCCCGGATAAATGGTTGTCCAATCTTTTCTTGAAAACCGGCACCTACAGGTAGTCCTCGACTTACAACAGTTCACTTAGTGACCACTGAAAGTTACAACGACACTGAAAAAAGTGGCTTATGACTGTTTTTCAGACTTATGAGCATTGCAACAGCCTCACGCTCAAGTGATTTACATTCGGATGCTTGACAACTGACTCAGATTTATGACTCTCCCGGGGTCACGTGATTCCCTCTTGTGACCTTCTGACAAGCAAAATCAACGGGGAAGCCAGATTCACTTAACAACCATGTTACTAATTTAACAAATGCCTTGTTTCGCTTAACAAATGTGGCAAGGAAAGTCGTAAAATGAGGCAAAACTCACTTAACACATTTCTCACAGCAACCTAAACCTTGGGCTCAATTGTGGTCCTAAGTTGTGGGTCGCCTGTACTGTTGACTCCTTCAGTGGCTAAAGAAAACTTCCTCACATTATGGCAAAGGAGAACACAGACAATACTCCTCCCTCCAACTATTTTCCCCACAACAACAATGTGAAGTGAGTAGAGCTGAGAGTGACTTGGACTAAGGTCGCCTGCTTTCAGGCTTTAGCTGGGACTAGAACTCACAGCCTCCTGGCGATTGGCCCCAAATCACCCAGCTGGCTTTCATGCCTAAAACAGAACTAGAGCTCATAGTCTCCTAGCCATTGGCCCAAAGTCACCCAGCTGGCTTTTATGCCTGACAGAACTAGAACCCACAGTCCTCTGGTGATTGGCCCATAGATAGATAGATAGGTAGGTAGATAGATAGATGGATGGATGGATGGATGGATGGATGGATGGACGGACGGACGGACATGACAAAACAAATTGTGTGATACAGTCCCGTACTCCCTCCCTCCTGAAATACACACACTGATCCATATTTGTCTTGACCGATACAAAACCTGTGATTTTTCCACACATTTAACACAAGATTGGTTGGCATCCATAGTCATCATTATGGGATACACATTTTCCCCACTTTTCAAACTGTTGCTTGTTTATTCTAAGGCACATTCTCTCTGCCTTTTTCTGTGGGTTGTTTTGAAGAAGCCGGTCAAATCCCACCAATTGAAAACTTCGAATGTCCAATTCCTTTCTTGCAAACCACCATGTCTTCTCCCAGAAAGTGAGAAAGTGATGAAGTTATAATAAGCACGGCTTCAGAAACCCAGGAGGGGATGCAATTTTGCAGTTAAATGACAATGTTTCTCGCGTTTAACTGAATTTACAGATATAAATTTAGAACGTATGAGCTGGAAGGGACTGTCACCCAATCTAACCTTTGACTCAGTTCAAAAATCCACCAAAAGGTACCCGACAGAAGGCCAACGCCAGCACAGAATTCCTGAATTATGGATCTATGTGTCATACTTTCCTACCAGACTGTAGAGGGAAAGAGGAAATGGCCTTGAAGAGAAGAAGAAAAAGCTGCTGCCAAGGAAGGCAATGGTGAGAGCCTATTGGGTGCATCCTCAAAACTGGGAGACTGTGAGTTCTAGTCCTTCGAACACAAGCAATCCAAGACTTACAACCATTCATTTAGTGACTGTTCAATGTCAATCCTGACGGGAAACCTGGCTGAGGCCATCTTTTAGGCTTCAGGGTTGCCACTAGGTGGGGTGGGGGGGAATAGTTAACTGGGGTTTTGCAGTCGAAACAAAAGGTTTTCCTGAAGGAACCAAGGTCATTCCAACAGGTGGCTGGAAGAGGAGGAGCGAAGTAACCAAGCAACTGGCCAGCACCTTGATTGAACTATATGACTGATGACTTGGGGAAAAGGGGGAAGACTTTCACTTTTTAATTAGGTGAAAACCATGGGAACTTTCAGAGTCGGTTTTCACCAGTTGTGCCAAAATGATCTATCCAATAAATTTGTTCTTTGAGGAATTTACCTGCCTCTGAGTTCGGCTTTCTATGGGTGCATTACATGGAACACTGACATTAAACCGACTCTGAAATCGAAGTTATAACAGCACTGAAAAAGTGACTAATGAACGTTTTCACACGTTTATGATCTTGGTCATGTGATCAAAATTCGGCTGCTTGGCAACTGACTCGTATTTATAACCGTTGCAGTGTCCCTGGAGTCCTGTGATCACACCTTCTGTCAAGCAAAATCAATGGGAAAGCCAGATTCACTCAACAACCATGTTACTAACTTAAAAGCTGCCGTGATTCACTTAACAACTGTGGCAAGAAAAAGGTGATAAAATAGGGCAAAACTCACTTAACCATGGCCTTGCTTAGTAACATACATTTTGGGCTCCATTGTGGTCGTAAGTCAAGGACTACCTGTATTGGTGCTAGGATTTTAACAGCCATCGTCCACGTCTTCTATCTGGGTAGGTGGCTTGCAGCTGATGCCCACAAAGGTACCATTTTTTACTCTTTAATCTTACCCAGATGTTTTCCATAGGATTTCCATAGTCAGAGACATGATTTTTTTTTAAAAAGGCATGTGCCCTCATGCTGTGAAAATATATATTTCTTCATTCACATTTATATTTATGTCAAAATGGTGGCCCTCCAGATGTTGTTTCAGCCTTGATCATTCCTGACCACCAGCTCTGTCGGTGCTGGGCTCCTATCGTGCCTGTGGGTTTTCTGGATAACCATTTTGGGAGTGAATGTTGGATTAGGTAGAAATTATGTTCCTGTTTTATAAAAAGCCCGGTTACATTTAAGTTCCTACACATTTTTTTTTCCAGGTGAAAATGTCTTTTTAATGTCGTTGTAATTGGTTTGTCAAGTTTAACTGTTAAGATAAATTGTTTACTGTTGAATTCTTTATTTTATTGTTACGAAACCTGCCGTTTTCTTATTTTGGCCTGTCTCTCTTTTGAGGAAAGGGGAGTTATACAACTGAAATAAATGCTTTTGGCTATACAGGTAGTCCTCGACTTACAGCAATTCATTTAGTGACCGGCCCTGAAAAAAGAGACTTAACACCGTTTTTCACAGTTGTAACCTTTCCAGCACCCTCACAGTCATGTGATCAAAACTGAGATGCTTGGCTACAGGTTCCTCTTTATGACCGTTGCTGTGTCACGTGATCCCCTTTTGCAACCTTCTGACAAGCAGAGTCAATGGGGAAGCCGGATTCGCTTAACAACCGGGTCACACACTTATCAACTGCGGCGATTCCCTTAACAACTGTGGAGAGAAATGTCGTAAAATGGAGCAAAGCTAAGTAAATGTCTCACTTAACAACAAATTTTTGGGTTTCACTGGGGTTGTAAGTCGAGATCTACCTGTACAACAACCCTGAAATGAAAGTCAGAATAAAAACGACTTTTAAATAAATAAATAAAAGTACATTGTCATGTCGGCCACGGAAATGGCTACTGATAGACTCACTTTGGCTGCGCTGATGACTGTGGCTGTGTAGGACTGAATGTTATCGCCACAAGCTCCGCCCCGGGACTGATGGCAACGAATCAGCTGCAAGAAGGAAGCGTTTGCATTAGGTCAATTCAACCAATCAACAGCAGACCAATCAACAGCAGACCAATCAACAGCAGACCAATCGACAGCGGACTCTTCTGGGCCTGGGATTCTCCTTCCACCTCGTTACAAGCAGTCCTCGACTTACAACAGTTCTTTTAGTGACTGTTCAAAGTTACAACAGCACTGAAGAAAGTGACTTATGGATCCTTTTTCTCACGACTATTGCAGCATCCCCATGGTCACGTGACCAAAAGTTCAGATGCTGGCAACTGGCAGGTACGTATGACGGTTGAGGTGACTCAGGGTCACGTGATCACGTTTAGCGACCTTCTAGCAAGCAAAGTCAACGAGGAAGCCGAATTCACTTAAGAACTGTTTCCTAACTTAAAAGCTGTGGTGAGTCACTTAATACCTGTGGTGAGGATGGTTGTAAAATGGGGCCTAATTCACTTAACAACTGTCTTGCTTTTAGCAATGCAGTTTGCAGCTCAATTGTGGTGGTAAGTCGAGGACTTGGATTATAGCAAGACCAGCTACTCAAGGGTACCTTCAATCCTGCCTCTACAATTAGCATCTTAATAAAATATTATTATATCATCCTCCCTCTTTCATTCTCTCTGTCTTTCATTCTCTCTTTCCTTCTCCTCTCTTTCATTCTCTTTAATTCTCATTCTCTCTCTCTCATTCATTCTCTCTTTCATTCTCTCCTTCATTCTCTCTCTCTCATTCTCTTTCATTCTCTGTCTTTCATTCTCTCTGTCAGCCTCTGCTTCGCTACTTGCTTTCGGCTGCCATTGAAACGGGGAGGGGGAGGCATGGTATTTGGGAGGGGAAGTTTTAAGTACAGGAGTGATTGTAAAAAGGGAGTTTTTTTCTCACCATCTACTGCGCATGCTGCAGATAGTGGATTCACCCGCCAAGACCAACTGTCCGGCATACCAACATGGTGATGCTTTTTGAAGATGGAACCCACATGACACCTGAGGGTTGTGCGGATTGGACTATGGGATGGGGTTACCAGGGGGAGGGAGTTGGGTCACATATTGATATGTATGATTATGCACGCTTTTGCCTCAGATCTTGCTTAGCTTAGCTGCTATCTACTCATAACCAGTAAAGGTACTCTTAATTCTGCAAAAATGGAGTTGAGTGGTTTCTTTCTTGGTTACTGAAGGAGGCTGCCCTGACACTCTCTCTCAGTCATTCTCTTTCATTCTCTCTTTCATTCTCTCTCTCTTTCATTCTTTCTCTCTCATTCTCTCTCATTCATTCTCTTTCATTCTGCCTTTCATTCTCTCTCTCTGTCATTCTCTTTCATTCTCTCTCTCTTTCATTCATCCTCTCTCATTATCTCTCATTCATTCTCTTTTATTCTGTCTTTCATGCTCTCTCTCTCTCTCTGTCATTCTCTTTCATTCTCTCTCTCTTTCATTCTTTCTCTCTCATTATCTCTCATTCATTCTCTTTCATTCTGTCTTTCATTCTCTCTCTCTGTCATTCTCTTTTATTCTCTCTCTCTTTCATTCTTTCTCTCTCATTCTCTCTTTCATTCTTTCATTCTGCCTTTCATTCTCTTTCTCTCTGTCATTCTCTTTCATTCTCTCTCTCTTTCATTCATTCTCTCTCATTATCTTTCATTCATTCTCTTTCATTCTGTCTTTCATTCTCTCTCATTCTCTCTCTGTTTTTCATTCTCTGTTTTTCATTTTCTCTTTCATTCCCACTGAGCCAAGGTGGCGCAGTGGTTAAATGCAGCACTGCAGGCTACTGCTAGATCAGCAGTTCAGCGGTTCAAATCTCACCGGCTCAGGGTTGACTCAGCCTTCCATCCTTCCGAGGTGGGTAAAATGAGGACCCAGATTGTTGGGGGCAATATGCTGACTCTCTGTAAACCGCTTAGAGAGGCCTGAAAGCCCTATGAAGCGGTATATAAGTCTACTGCTATTGCTATTGCTCTCTCTCTCTCTCTCTCTCTCTCTCTCTCTCTCTCTCTCTCTCTCTCTCTCTCTGTGTGTGTGTGTGTGTGTGTGTGTGTGTGTAAGAAAGTCCTGTTTATTGCTGCATTCTTTCCTCCAGCCAGATTGTCCAGAGCAAGGCAGGAGATGGTGCCAGCAAATGAGCCCATACAAGCAAACAGAGGCAGGAAAGCAACTGGAACAAATATTTCTCTCTCTCTTTTATCAATCCAAGCAGCTATTAATAGTTTTGTAGAGTTGTGATTCATGAATTTCTCAAACCTACTTCTGGGAAGTCTTTCCTTCCCATTAGGGGGATGCCGTCCACGTTTTTGGAGGCCCCTGAAGCGCTGGGACTTCAGATTACACCGCCCTGATGTATGGCAAGGAAAGTAAACTACAGTCCTCATAATAAAAACATCAAGAGGATATTTGGAAGTCAACCATCCTTACACATGTTCTTTTTCTACCACATCTGTCTGTGTGTGTGTGTGTGTGCGTGCGTGCGTGTGTGTGTGTGAGAGAGAGAGAGGGAGGAGAGGAAGGGAAGGGAGGGAAGGGAAGGGAGGGAAGCAAAGGGAAGAGAAAAAAGAGGAAAGGGGAGAAGAGCAAAAAAAAAAGGAAAGAAAAGGAAAGGAAAGGAAAGGGAAAAAAAGGAAAGGAAAGGAAAGGAAAGGAAAGGAAAGGAAAGGAAAGGAAAAGGGCCAGATTTAAATCAGTAACAAAATTTGAACGTATTCCTTACCTTGTTTTCCGCATAGGCCAGCCACCGACTTCCTAGAGCTATGGGGTTCATATTGGGCCCTGGACAAGGATAGCAACCTGAGAACAAAATATGCAAAAAAATGACATTATTGGAATGGAGCGAAAGAAGTATTTCTTCTCCACACAAAACCCTTGTCTTGGAATAAAAGAATCCACATGCCTCATCCTCTTATTTAGCACAAGCAACTTTTTTTTGTAGCCCAGGTTGAGATTTTGGATAAATAAATCGAGCAGAAAACAGGACCCTACACAAGGAACTAGTAAGAAAACCAAGTCCCCACCAATCCAGGCAGGGCAAGCTACTGTGCATAGACTGAGAGTTGAGTTTGAGTTTGAGTTTATTGGTTTTGTATGCCGCCCACTCCCGAAGGACTCCGGGCGGCTCACAATAAACAGGGGAGGGAATAAATAAGACAATACAAACAATTTTAAAATCCACAATAGTCAAAATTAAGACGGGGCTGGGTGCTTTAACAGCCCCCAGCCTGCCGGAACAGCCAGGACTTAGTAGCTTTACGGAAGGCCGGGAGGGTAGTAAGGGTCCAGATCTCCATGGGGAGCTCGTTCCAGAGGGCCGGAGCAGCAACAGAGAAGGCTCTCCCCCGGGGGGTTGCCAGCCGGCATTGGCTGGCAGATGGAACCCGGAGAAGGCCAAGCCTGTGCGATCGAATTGGTCTTTGGGAGGTAATTGGCAGGAGGCGGTCTCTCAGGTACCCAGGTCCGATGCCATGTAGGGCTTTATAAGTAACAACTAGCACCTTGAAGCGAGTCCGGAGTCCAATGGGCAGCCAGTGCAGCTCGCGGAGGATAGGTGTAACGTGGGTGTACCTAGGTGAACCCACAATCGCTCGCGCGGCTGCATTCTGGACTAGCTGAAGTCTTCGAACACTTTTCAAGGGCAGCCCCATGTAAAGTGCATTACAGTAGTCCAGTCTTGAGGTCACGAGGGCGTGAGTGACTATTTGAAGTGCCTCCCGGTCCAGATAGGGTTGCAATTGGTGCACCAGGCGAACCTGGGCAAAGACCCCCCTGGTCACAGCCGATAACTGGTGATGTAAAGTCAGCTGTGGATCCAGGAGGACTCCCAAATTGCGAACCCTCTCTGAGGGGCGTATAATTTCACCTCCCAGACTGAGAGATGGAATAATTAGCCAATCTTTGGGAGGGAACATCAATAGCCATTCGGTCTTGTCGGGATTGAGTGCAAGCTTGTTCGTTCCCATCCAGACCCTGACAGCCTCCAGGCACTGGCCCATCACTTCTACTGCTTCACTGAGAGCAAACCCCATTCCCTTCTAGCACTGATGATGTTACGTAGGAAGGTAATGAAATGTCTGCAAGAAAACAACCAAGCTCAGAGAACACGAAGAGCATCACATTTGGTCCTTTCCCAATGGGGAATAATGGGAAAAGGTGTTATGTTGTCCCCCTGATTTCTTTGAACTGGTGAAACCATCTCCAGCTGTATTAGAATTGGGAAGCCTGGAATGAATGTCAACCGATGAATTAATGTGGCCTGATGTATTTTTGGTCTAACATACTCTACAGATATACCCATTTACCCGCTATAGGTAAACTAAAAGAGACACTGTGGCTCAGTGGCTAAGATGCTGAGCTTGTCAATCAGAAAGGTCGGCAACTCAGCAGTTCGAATCCTTAGCACCACGTAACAGAGTGAGCTCCCGTTCCTTGTCCCACCTTCTGCCAACCTAGCAGTTCGAAAGCACGTAAAAAATGCAAGTAGAAAAATAGGGGCCACCTTTGGTGGGAACAGTGTTCCGTGAGCCTTTGGCATTTAGTCATGCCTGCCACATGACCACGGAAACGTCTTCGGGTAACGCTGGCTCTTCGGCTTTGAAACGGAGATGAGCACCGCCCCATAGAGTCGGGAATGACTAGCACACATGTGCAAGGGGAACCTTTACCCTTATAGATAAACTAAATCACTGTGTTTTAAATTATGGTTTGAAAAAAATCTGATACCTCTGGATAGCTGAAGTATTCTGAAGCTAGCATTGGGAGATAGTTAACAATAAATGCTATTCATTCATTCAAATTTATATTTCCATGCAGCTCACTCTCAGTGACTCCAGGCAGCTTACAACAATATCAACCTAATATAAACTAATAATAAAACAAACCTCCACTCCACTCCCCTGGCCCCAGCAAACAAACAAGCCATTTTGATGGGCTCCATCCCACTCTGGGGTCACCAGGCCCATTGGCAAAACCAGGACCTTGTTGAAGTGGGGCTTAATCTTACTTTTGTAGGGATGATGTTCCAGAAGGAGGGAGCTACCACAGAGAAAGGCCTTCTTCTTGGTCCCGCTAGATCAAGGGTGTCAAACATAAGGCTGGATCCGGCCCGTGGGGGCCGTATTGGAAAATGTAAGGCGCCAGTGTGAAGAAGAAACATGCTAGCAGTTTAGGAAGTGGCATCAAGTTGGCCATGCCCACCCAGCAGCCACGCCCACTGAGTGGTGTCAAGCTGACTACGCCCACTCAGTCAGCCCTGTCCAGTGAGTGGTGTCAAGCTAGCCACGCCCACTCAGTCAGCCATGCTCAGTGAGTGGTGGCAAGCTGGCCACGCCCACCATCAGCCATGCTTAATGAGTGGTGTCAAGCTGGCCATGCCGACCCAGTCAGCCACGCCCAATGAGTGGTGTCAAGCTAGCCACGGCCACCCAGTCAGCCACACCCAATGAGTGGTGTCAAGCTAGCCACGCCCACCCAGTCAGCCATGCCCAGTGAGTGGTGTCAAGATGGCCACACCCACCCAGTCAGCCACACACATCCCGGCCCCTCTGAGGTTAACGACAGCCCTGGTAGTCCCTCAATGAAATTGAATTTGATAGCCCTAGATGCGCTAGATGGACCTTCCTTAATTAATTAATTCCCTTCAGCAAGCTATATCTGGGGGAGGGGAGGTGACCGTCTCTGGGAGATAACCAGCATTCTTTCCTTTCTAAGTTATGGAATGAAAGATCAAGGATGCTTTTTGGAACACCTATCTTCCATGACTTTGCGGGAGAGAGTCTTGACAGACCTCTCAATAAGTTTTATTTTATTACCCAAACCAAAGAACATAAGTTGATTCACCTTCTCATAACTAATGTCTCGTCTTTCGCTGGTGGGTTATAAATGGAAAACCCAAAGCTTTTATGATTAATAATCACAAGCTTTTGATCAGGATTTATTTCAGCAGCCATTTAATATCATCATCATCATCATCATCATCATCATTTAACAACCCCATAATCCCTTGCGGGCTGGAGTCTAGGCAACTGAATGGAGCTAGCAGGGTGTTTACTGGCCAGATGCCCTTCCTGTCGCCATTGCAGAGTTTTGTTCAGCAGATATTTTCTCAGTGTGCCCAGAGAGAGAAATATCTGCCTCCACCTATGATCGAACTCATAGCCTCTTGATTGTGTGGCGAGAGCTCCACCTCTAGGCCACTCCGTTCAATACTATGTCCTGGTCAAAATATCCCCAGTCACATGACAGAAATGAATGAGGTTCAGGACCAAGTGCAGATATTTCTGATTACTTGTCCCAAAAGTGCTTTTTCCCCAAGGCAACTGGATTTTCCTGGCCTTCTTTTAAAAATCTTTCGCTTCTCATCCAAGTTGTCTTGCTTAGCAATTAGAACTGAGGAAGCTTCTTGGAGGAGAATCGAGATGTTTTCGAGGGAGAAAACCAAGAAAATCCTGGTTGGGACGACCATGACCTGGATGGTTGAGAACCTCCACAGGCCTTCCTGGTTCCTGACGGTGAGAACAATTAACCAGTGGAACTGCTTTGTCTCTAGAAGCTGTGAATGCTCCAACACTGGAAGTCTTTAAGAAGATGTTGGATAGCCTTTAGTCTGAAACGATATAGGGTTTCCTGCCTAGGCAGGGGGTTGGACTAGATGACCTCTGAGGTCCCTTCCAACTCTGCTGTTGTATTCTATTCTACTCTATTCTATTCTACTCTTCTATTCTATTCTACTCTACTTTTCTTCTATTCCATTCTATTCTGCTCTGCTACGCTGCGCTCCTCTCCATTCTATTCTATATTCTTCATTCCAATACCTATTCTATTCTCCTTAACTTCTTTGGGGTTCACCAAGGGAACTGGCCACAACTGGAGGCACATTCTTCACTCCATAGAGAAGCCCCGAGTTGCACCAGGCCAGACCCCGTGGTAAAAACCCAGACACTCTGCGCCAAGCAGGATTTCCATGGCAGAAACACCAGCAGTTTAATTGCTTTTTAAACTTTATTGATGTGAAATGTGCCCGCTGCCTTTCTCGCCGGCGACATCAAAAAAACTCTTTAACAAAAGAGAAAATTTCAAAATGCCTGCTGCTGCTAACAAAAACATGGAATAGCTAAAAGGCAAAAGAGATTCCTAAGCTAAGAGTAGGGGACCAAGTAAGGAACCTAGAAACTTCAAAGGGGTTACTGATACGTTTGGACGGAACGGCTCCCACCCGAAAGGTTTTTATGGAGTGTTGGGAAGCTAAAAATAAAGAGTCCCGAGGAAGTGACTTTTGATGTCTGGGGGAGATAACCGAAAAGGCTGTGTCTTGCACAACCACTTGTTTCACTTGAGGGTTGAGAGGGCAGAATTAGCAAAGGAAGTTGAAGCAGCACACAGTGTATTCTGGGGTGGAATTAGCCAACCCCACTCAGATCATTGCATTTATTATCAAAACACCACCATTACTTTCTATATAAGTATCATGTTCGAGAGCAACCATCCCAGTTAGAAGGAGGGATCAAACAGGGAATTAGTCTGGACTCCTTACGTAGGCACATGAGGGCAAGGGGAGATTCCTGAGAACAATGTAGTAGCTAGTTCGGATGTGCCCGACATGAGGAGGAGGAGGAAAGAAGAAGAGGAGGAGGAGGAAAGAAGAGGAGGGGGATGACAATGTCTGTAGAGCCCTTTGTGTTTTCTCTGCTTAGTGGTTTTCTTGCAGATGTTTCATTACCAAACTTGGTAACATCATCAGTGCTAGGAGGAGTGGGGTTTGGGGGCAGGAAGAGGAGGAGGAGGAAGAAGAAGAGGAGGAAGAGGAAGAACAGCCTTCACATACTGAAGTCTCACTTGTCCATCACCTTCAATCCTCCAGTCTATAAGCTTCAGCCCTTATCATTGCTCTTCCTAGGCTAAATCAAATAACTGGACATTTGGTATGCTTAATTGTTCCCCCCCACACACACTGGACAGACATTCTGATGCAGCATGAAACGTTCATACGTGTTCATTTAAAATGGGGAGAGGAGAAAACACTCACCGGCTGCAAAAATCCTGAAGTTAGAATTCTCTACTTTGGACAAGCCTATATATCATGATATTGAGTCTACAGTGAGCTGAATATAACATGTGGCCCATCCAACGTAAGTCAATACATACAAGGCTAACTTACATCCCTTCCTTTTTATGTGGCTCTTAAAACGTAGGCCATCCATCATTGCCTTCTTCCACTTAAGATTGGTTTTGGGTTTCTTACACAGTTCCTTTTTGCCCTTTTAATGAAAATGCCTATTTTTCCTTAAAGTTACCTCTCACGTTTGGGCTGAGTGCTAATGAAACATTTTACCTGAATTCTTAACCTAACCTTGTAATCTGGCAGTAACAAAAAAACAAAAAAAATAGATTTATAGAGTCTGCCACATCCTCCCAAGGCAGAAACGGCTCTTCCTTTTTTCTCTTTTTTAACTGCAATGGATAAATGGTGCTTTTGGCAACCGTGTTATCCAGCCACTTTTTGCAAATCGCTTGCTTTTTTTTTTTGCAAATCTATGGATCCAAACGCCTGTTTTGCAAATCTACATCTAATTGTGGCCATGAAATGCTTTAGGGGAGTGAATAGCAATAAAAAACGCTGGCGCATTTGAGACCATTCCAGTATTCCAATCAATGCCAAGGAAAAGTAATTAACACGTTTTATAACCGGGCATTTGCAAAGATGAACAGAGTTGATAAGTCAGGCAGCTTCAGCTCAACTCTCAAATGAGTGTCCCTGGATTGCATCATCCAGCTATTCCGGCCAGTAGTCATAGATGAGGGGAACTCCGAGTTTAGCTTGTACAATCTAGTGATCCAGCGGTTCCAAAATCCATGGGAAATGCATCTCGGATTAATCATTTGTTTTGGAAACTAGAAGAAGCTTTTATGCGAGGAGATGAAGAAGTACAAGGTGCAAGATGCCACGTAGAGGTAGTCCTCGACGCACGACCACAATTGAGCCCAGAATGTTTGTCGCTAAGTGAAAATTTGTAAAGTGACTTGGGCCCCTTTTTAACGACCTTTCTTGCCGCAGCTGCTAAGTGAATCCCTGAAGTTGTGAAGTTTGGTCACGCGGTTGTTAAGTAAATCTGGCTTCCCCCTTGACTTTGCTTGTCAGAAGGTCACAAAAGGGGATCATGTGACCCCCAAGACACTGCAGCCGTCATAAATATGAGTCAGTTGCCAAGCATCCGAATTCTGATCAAGTGACGGTGAGGATGCTGCAATGGTCATCAGTGTGGAAAAGGTCCTAACTCACTTTTTTCAGTGCTGTTGTAACTTTGGTCGCTAAATGAACTGTTGTAAGTCAAGGACTACCTGTGCAGATAATCCTCAACTTACAGCTGTCCGTTTAGTGACCGCTCAAAGTTACAACAGCACTGAAAAAAGTTGAGTTATGACCACTTTTCGCACTTATGGCCATCGCAACATCTTCGTAGTCATACAATCCAAGTCACTTGGCAACCGACTCGTATTTACAACGGTTGCAATGCCCCAGGGTCACGTGATCCCCTTTAGTGACCTTCTGACAAGCAAACTCAAGGGGGAAGCCAGATTCACTTAACAACCGCGTCACTAACTTCACAACTTCAGGGATTCACTTAGCAGCTGTGGCAAGAAAGGTTGTTAAAAAGGGGCACGAGTCACTTTACAAATTTTCACTTAGCGACAAACATTCTGGGCTCGATTGTGGTCGTATGTCGAGGACTATCTCTAAGTGGCATCTTGCACCTTTTACTTCTTCGTCTCCTCACATAAAAGTTTCTTCTAGTTTCCAAAACAAATGATTAATCCGAGATGCATTTCCCATGAATTTTGGAATCACTAGATCATCAACTTTTAAGTTAGTGTGACTAATTTAACAACTGCAGGGATTCGCTTAACAGCTGTGGCAAGAAAGGTCATAAAAAGGGGCTCGACAACTGCCTCGCTTAAGCAAATCTGGGGCTCAGTTGTGGTCGTATGTCGAGGACCACCTGTAACATCAAGGCTCTTTTTTTTCTTTTAAAGTTCCAGAAGCCTCTGGCGTCTTGCTGTTGGCCAAAGCAGCAGGTCAGCAATTAGATGCTTATTAACATGTCAAGTTGTCTTCTGCTGAGCTTAAGACACTCAGCCGTCCATTCTGCCTATTGCACCGGGCAGCATTTCTACAAGGTCTTGGGAAGTGCTTGGTTGAAGTGCTTCTAATTTGGACATCACAGCAATTCAATCTGAAATCAATTTTTCAAGCTGGACAAATGCTCCAGACGATCTACTATCAATGGGAATGGAGGGTGAAGGAACTATATGGCCATCTTCCAATATTTGAGGAGTTGCCACAAAGAAGAGTGGGAGTGGGGGAGTCAACCTATTCTCCAAAGCCCCAGAAGGCAGGACCAGAAGAAACAATGGATGGAAACTAATGAAGAAGAAAAGCAACCTGGAATAAAAGAGAAACTTCCTAACAGTGAGGACAATTAACCAGTGGAACAGCTTGCCACCAGAAGTTGCGGCTGCCTCATCACTGGAGGTTTTCAAGAAGAGACTGGACAGCTACCTATCTGAAATGGTACAGGGTCACCTGCTTGTGCAGGAGGTTGGACTAGAAGACCTCCAAGGTCCCTTCCGGCTCTATTTGGATTAATTGATTGAGTAAAGGAAGACAAATGAAAAACCAAAAAGAGACATGGGAAGACAAAGTAATACATGGCCAGTACATTAAAAAAAAGTAACAACCAAAGCAGATAACAATTTCTGAGACCTGAGCAGTATATGGATGGTTTGTCTCTCAGGCAACTAAGGACAAATTTCCTAACAATGAGAACAATTAATCAGAGGAACGACTTGCCTCCAGAAGTCGTGGGTGCTCCAACACTGGAGGTTTTTAAGAAGAGATTTGGCAACCCATTGCCTGAAATGATATAGGGCAGGGGTCAGCAACCAGCAGCTCTGGGGCCACATGTGGCTCATTCATCCCTCTGCTGCGGCTCCCTGTCACCAATCGGCTGCACAATTGATAGGGCTTTCAGTTAGGACAGTGTTTCTCAACCTTGGCCACTTGAAGATGTCGGGACTTCAACTCCCAGAATTCCCCAGCCAGCATTTGCAGCATTTTCTGGGAGTTGAAGTCCGGACATCTTCAAGTTGCCAAGGTTGAGAAACACTGAGTTAGGATAAGTAGAGGAAAAAGGATGCCGCGCTAGAAGACTCTATGGTGGGGTAACCAGACTTCCGGTGGGCAAAGGAAAAAGGATGCTGCGCTAGGAGGAGACTCTATGGTGGGGGGATCCAGAATTGAACCGGGGGGAGGGGGGACTTCCGGTTAGGACCTTTGTGGCTCTTTGAGTGTTTAAGGTTGCCAACCCCTGACATAGGGTCTTTTGCTTGAGCAGAGGGCTGGACTAGAAGATCTCCAAGGTCCCTTCCAACTCTGCTACTCTGTTAAGAGAGGTCTTCGGGGATTTTTGGCCTGCGCAACAGATGCCGTGCCTTGTAGCGTGTTTCAGATTCCCACCAAAATGACAAATCGCCCAAACTGCTACGGTTTACAGAACCTCAGGCGCCGAACGGCACTAGGGCCCACAGAAGTGGCTCGCAAACATACGATGAGATCAAAGATGTTTTTCTCTTCCCATAAAAATCCCTCCCAGGGCTGGATAACCCAGCCAAAATGGTCACAGATCAAGACCGACAGAGGTGTGGGATGGGGAAAGCGTAAATAAAGGATCAGAGGGAACGGTACAGCACTGTTTATGGGCCCACAGACTGATAAACAAACTGCGGAGGACTTTTGACTAATATTTTGTTTATTCCTCCAAAACAACACAGACACACACACGCATCCAAAAAAAAAAAAATACATTAAAAGATGTTTATAAAGAGCATAAAGTAACCAAGTTCTGCCATTGTGTTTACAGAGTCCCCTTTGAGATGAAAAGCCTTGCAGAGATGTCATCATTCACCCACCCGGCCCATCGCATCTTCTATTGTTCTGAAGCGTCTTCCTGTTAAGACCCACCCTTGAACCCCTTCCCAAGGATTCCTAACAAAAACCCGGCTGACTCCTAGTGCCGTCTGGCAAGAGATGTGATGGGAAACGGGTATTTATGCTGCATGCAGCCGACCCCCTTCCGACAGCTCTTCAGCAGCTGCGTCACTCGCGACCTCAAACTTAGAATAGTTGGAAGGGACTTTAGAGGTCTTCTAGTCCAGTGTTTCTCAACCTTGGCAACTTGAAGATGTCTGGACTTCAAGTCCCAGAATTCCCCAGCCAGCATTCGCTGGCTGGGGAATTCTGGGACTTGAAGTCCAGACATCTTCAAGTTGCCAAGGTTGAGAAACACTGCTCTAGTCCAACCTCCTGCTTGGGCAGGAAACCCTGTACCATTTCAGACAAATGGTTGTCCAGTGTTGGAGCATTCACAACTTCTGGAGGAAAGTTGTTCCACTGATCTCATTGTTAAGAAATTCCTCCATAGTCCTAGGTTGCTCCTCTCCTTGATTAGTTTCCACCCATTGCTTCTTGTTCTATCTCAGGTGCCTTGGAGAATAGCTTGACTCCCTCTTCTTTGGGGAAACCCCTCAAGTACTGAAAGACTGCTATCATGTCCCCCTTAGTCCTTCTTTTCTCTAGACTGGCCATATCCAAATCCTGCAGCCATTCTTCATATGCTTTGGACTCCAGGCCTTTAATCATCCTAGTTGTTCTTCTCTGCACTCTTTCTAGATGTAATATAATACATATATTATAGTAATAATAATAATAATACCGTTTCCCTGAAAATAAGCCCTTCCTGGATAATAAGCCCAATCGGGCTTTTGAGTGCATGCACTAAAATAAGCCCTTCCCCCCCAAAAAATAAATAGCAGTTAGCAGTTAGACTTATATACCGCTTCATAGGGCTTTCAGCCCTCTCTAAGCGGTTTACAGAGTCAGCATATCGCCCCCAACAACAATCCGGGTCCTCATTTTACCCACCTCGGAAGGATGGAAGGCTGAGTCAACCTTGAGCCGGTGAGATTTGAACAGCCGAACTGCAGAACTGCAGTCAGCTGAAGTAGCCTGCAGTGCTGCATTTAACCCCTGCACCACCTCGGTTCATTTAAGCCTCCCCGAAAATATTGCAACACAACAGCAGCCCTGAGGTGACCACGCTTGCCTCCTCCTGCACCTCAAAAATAATAAAGCCCTCCCCGAAAATAAGGCCAGGTGCTTATTTTGGGGGTCAAAAGACGGTACATATTATTATATATTTGGGACAGAAGCAGAGATCGTCTCCATCCAAAGGAGAGCTTCCTTCTCTCCCTTCTGATCCTTCCTAGCCGCTTCCCTCCCTATAGAGATAGTCCTCGGGATGTGACCACGACACAATCCAACATTTCCACTGCTAAGCTAATCAAAGTAATTGTCCCAAAGATGTTTTGGCCAAAGGCAACCGGACTTTGTTTTTTCTTGAAGACGTTTCGCTTCTCATTGCATTATATATAACCGTTGCAACTTCCTGATATCAGGCAATCACCATCTGTCACCTTCCCAGCTGACTTCTAACAAGCAATGGGGAAGTCAGATTTACTTAACGACCACATGGTTCTCTTAACGACAGCAATGATTTGGAAGCACTGGAACCTGTCATGGTTCCAAACAGCACCCAAAATTAAATCAGAGTCCAAGGCAAAGTATTGCTCAAAGTTCCAATTGATGAAGAGAGCCATGTTGGCACATCTGGGGAAACCCAAATCTGAAAGCTTCCCAGTTTTCCCCACCCAGTTGAAAGTTCAAGATCTTGCCCCCACACCCACAAGCCCATCCCATGGTCCAATCTCCCACTGCCATGCTGGCAGCTTCCACCCATCCAGTTCCGGTCAGGTGCAGAGGTGCAAAGACAAAAGATGGCCTTGGCTTTCTAGAAAGAAAGTTGTTATGGCTACCTATCATCTAACTCCGTACAATCCTCCCTCCCATTTTCCCACAATAGAAGAAGGCATAGTAGAATAATAGAAAGTGTGGCAGTTCAAAGATCCAAGAGAAATAATGCTACAGGCCTGACACAACCATGGTTAAAAAAGATCACAAAACTGGGCCTGACTTAACAACCACCCTGCTGAAAGAACAGAAATTCTGAAACTCTCCGCTGTCGTTGTAAGTTGAGGACCATCTATAAACCAAAAGAATGAACTGACCCAATGGTGGTCAGAGCCAGCTGGTAAGAACCCTGAGCCTCCCCATCAAGGAGCCAAGCAAGGCTGACATAATTTATGGCAGGTCCTGATGAGAATCTGGTCTGTGTTTTGTCAGCCTAAAACTCCCGGGGGCCTAGCTGAGAAGTCAGGGAAATAGACAGAATTCCTCCTCTGATGACCAACCAATTAGTCACTCCCAATTGGAAAATAGGAAGGTTACTCAGACAATTCCCACGCTTGCCCTCTCCAGATGCCAGTTTTTCCAAGTGAAGGATTTTCCCAATTTCCCCCAGGAAAAAAAAATGCTGAGAAACAGCTGGACTAGGACTACCTGATCTGGAATGAAAACATCTGGACCATCACAATGCTAAGAAATGGCCGACAGCTCATTGGGTAAATTGTCTATGGAGATTCTCAGTCATCCAGGTCATGGTTGTCCCAAAGGAGCTGAAGAAGCTTCTTGGATGAGAAGCAAAACGTCTTCAAAGAAAAAATCCAGTTGGCTCTTGAAAAAAATGCACCTTTGGGATAAGTGTGGAGCTTTGTACAATGCAGTCCTTTCAGCAGTTCCAAGAAGGATCCACACCCATTTGCACCACTCAGGTGACCCTGGGAAATAAACCTCCAGGTGGCCTCAACGATTCTCTAAAAGGATGCAAATGACCAGCTGTAAATCCTTCCCTTCACCACCACCACCCAGTCAGAGCTGAAGAAGCTTCCTTGGAGGAGAAGCAAAACACCTTCAAAGAAATACCAGAAAGTCAAGCTGCCTTTGGGACAACCACAACCTGGATGACTGAGAATCTCCATAGACCCTGTGGGGATGCTGCATTGGATGTAAGTGTGAGGACTTGTTGTAAGTCAAGGACTATCTGTATTGCTGATTTCTGGAGCCCAGAGAAGCTGGCAGGCCTATATCACACCGGACAAGTTTCCGCTGTTGTAGGAACCCTGTTAGACCCAAAGATGTTTTTTTTTAAAAAAGGCAACTGGGTTCTTAATTTTTTGGGGGAAAATATTTCACTTCTCATCCAAGGAGCTTCCTCAGTTTTAGATGGGAAGCAAAACATTTTCAGGGGAAAAAAAACTTTTGGAAAGCATCTTTGGGACAACGATGACCTGGATAATTGAGCACACACACACACACACACCCCAAAAGCTGGAATTAAGATTGCTGGCAGAAATATCAACAACCTCAGATATGCAGAGGGTACCATTCTAATGGCAGAAAGCGAAGAGGAGCTAAAGAGCCTCTTGATGCGGGTGATGGAGGAGAGTGCAAAAGTTGGCTTGAAACTCAACATTCAGAAAACCAAGACCATGGCACCCGGCTCTCTCAACTCCTGGCAAATAGATGGGGAGGAAATGGAGGTAGTGACCAATTTTATTTTCCTGGGCTCCAAGATCACCACAGATGGGGAACTGCAGGCAAGAAATCAAAAGATTCTTGTTCCTGGGGAGGAAAGAGATGGCAAAGCTAGACAGCCTACTAAAAAGCAGAGACATCACTCTGCCAACAAAGTGTGTATAGTGAAGGCTGTGGTTTTCCCAGTTGCAATGGATGGCTGTGAAGGTTGGATCATAAGGAAGGCTGAGTGCCAAAGAATGGGGGCCTTTGATCTCTGGTGCTGGAGAAGAAGACTCCTGCATTGAGTCCCTTGGACTGCAAGGCCATCCAACCGGTCAGTCCTAGAGGAGGTCCACCCTGACTGCTCTTTAGAAGGCCAGATCCTGAAGGGGAAACTCAAAGGCTTTGGCCGCCTAATGAGAAGGGAGGACTCCCTGGAGAAGAGCCTCATGCTGGGAAAGATGGAGGGCAAAAGAAGAAGAAGGGGATGACAGAGATGGAGGTGGCTGGAGGGAGACACCGAATCAGTCGGCGTGAGCTTAAATGGATGGTAGATGACAGGAAGGCCTGGATTGTCCATGGCGTCGCGATGGGTTGGACATAACTTTGCAACTAACAACAACAACATAGACATGCTCGAAACAAATGTAGTGTTGGAAGCAAGCACATCCAACCAGCATCCCACCCTCTGTGACAAAGCCAGTGGAAACTTCAAAACGAAACAGGGCAAATGAAGTTGAAAGTGCTTTCCTAACCAAAGACAGCCGTCCTGGGAGGGGACACAACCAGCCAGCCATGCCAACCCAGCCAAATCTTAGCACTCAAACCGATCCTGTCCCTGTTCCACTTTTTCATTTCGAGCAAGCTGAAGGAGTCGGACTTCCTCGGGAGCTTCCAGATGATTTTTTCTTCTTCTTCTGCCCTGCCCTAATTGTGGAGTTTTAGAGCACGTCCAAGAGACGAGGTTTTCCATTCATAATTCTCTTTCATTACTCTAATCATCTTCTATCCCATTTTTCCCCCTCCCACAGGAAGGAAAATTATATCAGGCAAGAAAAAAAAAATGGAACCCGTGATTTGTTAAGATTACAAGCCCTCCATCCAGCAATACTGCTTCACGGCAATTCTCCAGAAAATACTATCTACAGCAGGGGAGTCAAACTCAATTTCACTGAAGGCCGCATCAGGGTTGCGTATGACCTCAGTGTATATATGGGGGGGGGCAGGGTCAGGGTGGGTGTGGCCTGTTTGACGTCACTCATCAAGGCTCCATTTTTGGCCACCATGGCCTCCTGCAGCCCTTTGCCAGCGAATATGGAACTTAGGGAGATCGAGCACGGGCCACCTGGGCTCCTTTTTCGCTGGCAGAAGGCTGCAGGAGGCTGTCGCAGCTGAAAACAGAGCCAAGACGGCTCGCGTGTAAAACAGGGCAAAATTCACCTGAAAATGTCTCACTTAGCCACAGAATTTTGGGCTCAATTGTGGTCGTAAGCAGAGGTGGTATTCTGTCAGTTGGGACCGCTTTGCCCGAACCAAGAGCAGAAATTGTGGTTGGCCCCGCCCACCCATCCCAGCTCTATGGAATCCCAGTTAGGCACTTTTTTTAGCCAAAGCGCATGCGCGGACATGTGCACGCTCACATTTGCAAACCAGTGGGGAAGGTAAGTGAATACCACCCCTGGTCGTAAGTCGAGGACTAACATGTACTGGGGGGGGGGTCGACATGCAGTTGTCCACCTCGATAGGGGGTCCAAGCTAAATCCCACAAGCAGAGGGAGTGGGGGGAGGGGGAAATTGGCACCAGCTCTGCATAAATAAGTAATGGGCCTATACAATTCAACCTATGGAGAGCAGAATCATCATTTTTAATATAGCCCAGAGTAAGCGCACTGCCTAAATTCTTCAAGAAAAATAGCCACTTCAGGGACTCGGCTCCATCCCATCAATAGAAACTTGGTGCCAGATAATGGCTTTAGTCATTGTCTTCCTCCCCGGAGACCAAGAGAAAAAACATCAAGGGAGGTTGACAAGATTTGGAGAAAGGGAGCCATCGCTCGTGATTATTGGACGCAAAGTTGCTGTCATATCACAACACTTAGCTGCTTGTCCACTTTCAAAGAAAGGGGCCATTTTCCTTCCATTATTTTCTGCCGAGTAAACACATTTGGGGGAGACGTCGTCAGGAGGAAGGATAATACAATACAATAATACAATAGCAAAGTTGGAAGGGACCTTGGAGGTCTTCTAGTCCAACCCCACACACCCCAGTATATAGGAAACCTATACCGTTTCAAACAGATGACTATCCAACATCTTCTTGAAGACTCCCAGTGTTGGGGCATTCACAACTTCTGGAGGCAACTTCTGTTCCACTGATTAATTGTTCTCACTGTCAGAAAATTTATCCTTAGTTCTAAGTTGCTTCTCTCCTTGATTAGTTTCCACCCATTGCTTCTTGTTCTACCCTCAGGTGCCTTGGAAAATAGCTTGACTCCCTCTTCTTTGTGGCAGCCCCTGAGATATTGGAAGACTGCTATCATGTCTCCCCTAGTCCTTCTTTTCATTAAACTAGACATACCCAGTTCCTGCAACCGTTCTTCCTATGTTTTAGTCTCCAGTCCCCTAATCCTCTTTGTTGCTCTTCTCTGCACTCTTTCTAGAATCTCAACATCTTTTCTACATCGTGGTGACCAAAACTGAATGATGCCCTCATGGCGAGGAATAGGGACAAGCCTTTTTCTGAATTGTCTGCTTTGGGTCCCATCCCTTTACCGCACAAGAAGACAGTTTTGCAAAAGGATAAAGGAAAAGTTGCATTCTGTTTCTACCTCTTGCTCAGTTTAACCGTACAGGCAAGTCCTTGACTTACAACAGTTCATTTAGGGACTGTTCAAAGCTACAACGGCACTCTGAATCGCCACTCTTTTTTTCCAACCATTGATCAAATAAGTTCCATGTTTAATCACATTCTGTATCTTCTTTCCTTTTGATTTTCAATCCATTTCTGCACAATCTAAAGGTAAAGGTTTCCCTTGCATGTATGTGCTAGTCGTTCCTGACTCTAGGGGGCGGTGCTCATCTCCGTTTCAAAGCCAAAGAGCCAGCGCTGTCCGAAGACGTCTCCCTGGTCATGTGGCCGGCATGACTCAATGCCGAAGGCGCACGGAATCCTGTTACCTTCCCACCAAAGGTGGTCCCTATTTTTCTACTTGCATTTCTTATGTGCTTTCCAACTGGGACATGTAACGAGAGCTCGCTCCGTTAAGCAGCACTAGGGATTCGAACGGCTGAACTGCCAACCTTTCTGATTGACAAGCTGAGCGTCTTAGCCATTGAGCCACCGCACCCCATTCTGCACAATCTAGTATCCCCTTCATTATCTCTTCCTCTTGCGGTGTTTCTTCATTTTTCCAATATTGTACGAAAATAATCCTAGCTGCTGTTAGGATATGTAATATTAAATACATACTTTTCTTATCATGTTTTTCTGATATTATCTCTAATAAAAACGGTTCAGGTTTAAAATCTACGTGTTTCCCTATTATCTTTCTAGCCATCTGTGTAAAAATTTTGCCCATTTTTTTTTTGCTTTAACGCAAGTTCACCTCATATGATTGCTCCTTGAACAACTGCCTTACTTAGCAACAGACAGTCAGGTCCCAATTGTGGCCATAAGTTGAGGACTACCTGTACAACTGCCAAACCAAGAGGAAGCACTCTACATATAGTCCTCTACTTAACAACCATTTAAAGTTACAAGGCAATGAAAAAAGTGACTTGTGATCCTTTTTTTCACATAACCGTGGTAGCATCTCCATGGTCACATGATCAAAACTCAACTGATTGACAACTGGCTCATATTTATAACAGTTGCAATGTCCCGGGGGTCACATGATCCTCTTCTGCAACCTTCTGACAAGCGAAGTCAATGGAGAAGCCAGATTCACATAGTGACTATGTCACTAACTTAACAACTGCAGTGATTCACTTAACTGCTGGGACAATAAAAGTTGTAAAACAGGGAAAAACTCACTTAACAACCATCTCGCTTAGCAACAGAAATAGTGGGCTCAATCATGGCCATATGTCGAGGTACTAATGAGGTACTAATACTAATAAGGTACTAATACCACTCTATAAAGTCTTAGTAAGATCACACCTAGAAAAACTGCATCCAGTTTTGGTCACCACACCATAAAAAAGATGTGGAGACTCTAGAAAGAGTGCAGAGAAGAGCAACCAAGATGATGAGGGAACTGGAGGCTAAAACATATGAAGAACAGTTGCAGAAACTGGGCATGGCTGGTCTAGCGAAGAGAAGGACCAGGGGAGACAGGAGAGCAGCCTTCCAATATTTGAGGGGCTGCCACAGAGAAGAGGGGGGTCCAGCTATTCTCCAAAGCACCTGAAGTCCAGAGAAGGAACAATGGATGGAAACTGAAGAGATTCAACCTAGAAATAAGAAGAAATTTCAACAGTGAGAACAATCAACCCATGGAACAGAAGTTGCCTTCAGAAGTTGTGGGAACTTCATCACTGGAGGATTTCAACAAGAGACTGGACTGCCGTCTGTCAGATATGGTGTAAGATCTCCTGCTTAGGCAGGGGGTTGGACTAGATGACCTACAAGGTCCCTTCCAACTCTGTTAATCTGTTGTATCGACTACCTGTATTCAATGCGCCGCATCTTGGTGAAACAAGCATTCAGGGGCTTGGCCAAAGGCAAGAAGAAAAAAATGGTGAGGTCATCTCTCTTATCAATATATGTCAAGATTACCACTCAAGTCCAAAGGACGCATTAAAGCGCATTAAATAACTGTGCTAGCTGTGCAAAAAAAACAACCCGTGAGGTGAAGGAAGAATTATTTGGAAATGCAGTCAGCAAGTTAAAAGAACGGAAACTCCTGGTGGCTTCACTGCATTATCACAACCCATCCAAATAACTCAATAAATAAATCAAGATATAATACGACAATCAATGCAAGTATATTTCACAAAGCCACCACAGATCTACCGTAAAGCGCTCCTTCAATTACATTTATTTATTTTTTAAAAAGCCCTTTGCCGTTTTTGCTTTCAATAATGGAAGCATACAATATAGTACGTAAATATACCCCCACAAGCAAATAGGCTCCAGTAAATATCGGCTCGGCTAATGCAGAAGACCTGGCATTTTAATGAAGGTTTCATCTGAAAGGTTGAGATTTTCAAAGGCAAATCTGTGGCACACCGATTCGAAAAATAACATTCATTTGGTGTTAGGGCCTATCGGTCACATTCGCTTGAACAGATCGACCAGTTTCTCATTTTAAAAAAATAATAAGTCAACAACAAACAGAAAAGACGCTTCCAGTATTATAATTGTTGTGGTGGTGGTTCAGTTGTTAAGTTGTGTCGGACTTTTCGCAACCCCCATGGACCGTAGCACACCAGCCCCCGTTTGATACAGGTAGTCTTCAGCTTATGACCACAACTGAGCCCAAAATGTATGTTGTTAAGTGAGAGATTTGTTAAGTGAGCCTTGTCCCAATTTAATGGCTTTTCTCACCTCATTTGTTAAGTCAATCTCTGTAGTTGTTAAATTAGTAACACGGTTGTGAAGTGAATCGGATTTCCCCCTTGACTTGGCTTGTCAGGAGGTTTCAACCATCATAAATGCGGATCAGTTGTTCAAGCATCCAAATGTAAATCATGTGGCCGTGGGGATGCTGCAACGGTGATAAATGTGAAAAACTGTCCTAAGTAACTTTGCCGTTGTAAACTTCAAAATGCCACAAAGCAAACTGTTGTAAGTCAAGGATTACCTGTGGCACAAAGGATCATAAAGTGGGGCAAGACTCACTTAAGGACTGTCTTGCTTACAGCAAAGGAAATTTGGGGCTCCATTGTGAATCATAAGTCCAGGACTAGCTGTCATGACAAACCACCAAGTGCCTTCGAAAGCCTGCTTTTCAGTCCCTTTGCAATCAGCGGACAGGATCAATATAATACAATAACAGAGTGGGAAGGGACCTTGGAGGTCTTCTAGTCCGACCCGCTGCCTAGGCAGGAAACCCTATACTGTTCCAGACAAATGGTTATCCAACATCTTCTTAAGGACTTCCAGTGTTGGTGCATGCACAACTTCTGGAAGCAACTTCTGTTCCATTGGTTAATTATTCTCACTGTCAGGAAATTTCTCCTTGTTTCTAGGTTGCTTCTCTCCTTGATTAGTTTCCACCCATTGCTTCTTGTTTTACCCTAAGGTGCCTTGGAGAATAGTTTGACTATCTCTTCTTTAGGGCAGCCCCTGAGATATTGGAAGACTGCTATCATGTCTCCCCTAGTCCTTCTTTTCATTAAACTAGAAATACCCATCCTTCGATGACATTTCATGTCCAGCTACGGAGAGAAACTGACACCTATTGGTAACTTTCAGATTATCCCAAACGGATTCCTGTGATTTTTTTCCCCCCTCCTCCTCTTTGAAAGCAAGCTGCTTCCAGTTTTACAGCGAGCGCACGGAAATGTTGCAACCCAGAGACTAAGTCAATCCAAGGCATGTCTTCTCTCGCCGCCCACCCCCTACACACCCCCACCAAACCTTCCACCCCACCACAGTAAATTCTGAGCATACTTAGCTGCAGCTTTCCTTTTAAGGTCAAAACCTTAAGCTTGGGATCCCAGCATCTTTTAGTGCAGTGGGAGCCTATCAGTAAACAAACATACATCAAGGCCAGCCGAGCTGGACCTTTTCAAGAAGGTTAGAAGGAGATGCGACCGAACATCTGGGGCAAAAGGCAGATATATATATATATATATATTTGCTGCTTCTTTGAAGACAGTTGGCATTTGGGGGGACTTTTGGCCTCTGAACTGGGCTACTCACTCTCTTCCTACGGAAGTCGAAAAGAGCATGTGAAAGTTGACAGCCCCATTTCTTGTTTATAAATGGATAGCCTACTCTCCCACTCGGCCTGCAAGTCTTCCCTAGCAGAAATAAAATAGGAATTTCAGATAGTTTTGATAGCAATAGCACTTAGGCTTAACATACCACTTCACAGTGCTTTACAGTCCTCTCTAAGCGGTTTTTACAGCGTCAGCCTCTTTCCCCCAAAAAAATCTGGGTCCTCATTTTACCCACCTTGGAAGGATGAGTCAACCTTGAGTCGGTCAGAATCAAAGTCCTGACAGTGGGCAGAGTTTGCTAACAATCGCAATAGCACTTAGACTTATATACCATTTCACAGTGCTTTACAGTCCTCTTTAAGTGGTTTACAGAGTCAGCTTGTTGTCCCCAACAATCTGGGTCCTCCTTTTACCCACCTCGGAAGGATGCAAGTCTGAGTCAACCTTGAGCCTGGTGAGATTCGAACTGCCAAAGTGCAGGCAGCCGCCAGTCAACAGAAGCAGCCCTGCAGTACTGCACTCTAACCACTGCGCCACCACAGCTCTACACCTACACCCAAGGTGTAGCTAGGGTTGCTCTTCTAGAACAGTGTTTCCCAATCTTGGCGAATTGAAGGTGAGTGGACTTCAAGTCCCAGAATTCTCAGCAATGAGGAATTCTGGGAGTTGAAGTCCATATAGCTGGAAATGGTCGGAGTTAGGAAACCCTGTTCTAGAGAAAAAAATTGAAGGCCCGCTTTATCTAAGGCTATCCTTTCCACGGGCAACAATTCCAAATTATTGATGACTGAGTAGGGGGCGGAAGGACAGACCCTTCAAAGTATCTTCCAAGCACTTATTTTGCTTCCATGTGTAGAAAATCACCTCAAAGGACATTTTTCTGGGGGCAAACCAGGAAATTGGTGCAGACACTGAGCACCAATCTCTGGGCATGTGCTCAACGATATTTTGTGCTTTTAATATTTAGCTTCCTAGAACCCGCATTTTGGATACAACAGACATCAACATTCTCCCCCCTCCAAAAAAAAGTTCATCTCTCAAGCCGGAATTCCATCATAGAGAATGGTGAGATCATATTGATTAGAAATGTAATATCCAGTGATTTCAAAAATAGGGGAGAAAATACCCCATCAACCTTTGGTGCACCTATATTCTGGGAAAATACTGTACAGGTAGTCCTCAGCATACGACTACAATTAGACTTAGATTTAGAATAACTTCTTTGTCACTTTAAATGTAAACTAATCGGTATGCATTAAAGTGAAATTTTGTTGCACACAGCTCTCAAAGAGTCACCACCTCCAATATACACTACATAAACATGACAAATACACACACACACAAACATTGTTGTATTCGGGTCTTTTCCCGTGAAGATTGAGATTGTCTTGGCAACGTTTCGGCGAGGTCTTATTCGCCATCTCCAGGCTGGTGTTTTTGGCTTAAAGCGTGGCCGGAGCTGCCGTCTTTCTATAAATCTTGGTGGGAGTGTGTGGAGTGCTGGCTTTGTTTCAGTAAGTGGATTGATTGGATGTGTGGCTGTATCATGATTGGTAGATTGGTGCTGATTGGTGCTGGCTGTGTGTCTATTGTTGTTTCGTGTTGTAACGGCCTGGGTGGTGGGTGGGGCTCGTTTCTGGACTAGGGCTGGTTTCCAGATGTCTGGGAGGCGGGAGGTAGCGTCATGTTTATTCATGTTGTGGGGGTGTTTCTCTATTTCGATGGCTTTCATAATTATTCTCTTCTTGAAGTGTTTTGTTTTGGAGATTAATTTGGTTCCTTCAAAATCAATTTCATGTCCTGTAGCTTTAAGGTGCTGGAAAAGGGAGGAAGTTTTTTCTTTTTTTTTTCTGACTGCGTTCTTGTGTTCTGCGATGCGTGCATTTATTCTCCTATTAACCCTAACTCTATGTATGTTGCAGGGCAGATTTTGCATGATATTTCGTAGACTCCTTGGTTTTCTAGTTGGATCTTGTCTTTGGGGTTTCTTAAGATGTTGGCTATTTTTTGGTCAGTGTTGAAGGCTGTCTTGATATTGTGCTTGTGGAGAATGTTGCTGATTTTATCTGTGGTGCCTTTAATGTAAGGGAGGAGGGTGATGCCGTTGTCCTGTTCTGCGTCTCAGTTCTTGGGGGGAGTCTCCAAGTTTGGTTGAAATTGCTGGAGGCGTTCCAGAGCTATGCTCGAACGTACACACACAGCCATTTACATAGATATAGATATAAATAAAAATACGCATACATCCACATACTTATGACACAGAGAACTGAACCCAAAAGTTCCGTTGCCAAGCAGGGCAGTTGTTAAGTGAGTCACACCCCATTTTACGACTTTGTGCCGCAACAGTGAAACAAACCACTCTGGTTGTTAAGTGAATCATGCAGTCGTTAAGGAAACCTGGCATCCCCTTTCGCTCCTGGCAAGGAGTTTTCTAGGAAGGTTTCATATGACACTCCCAGGACTCTGAGATGCGACATCCATCGTGAATACATGCTGGTTGCCAAGGGTCCAAACTTTGATTACATGACCGTGGTTATCTCAAGGTTACCTTGGGACTAGAATTCTTCCTCTCCTGGCTTCTAGCCTGGTGCCTTAACCAAACTGCCTCTCTAATACTATTGATCACACAGGTGGTCCTTGACTTACAACAGTTCATTTAATGACCAAAGTCACAACGGCACTGAAAAATGTGACTTCTAATCGTTTCTCACAGTTACGGCCTTTGTAGCAGTTCCGTAATCACGTGATCAAAATTCAAACACTTGCCAATTGGTTCATATTTGTGACGGTCAGTCTCCTAAGGTCAAGTGATCCCCTTTTGCGACCGTCTCACAGGCAAAGTCAATGGGGAAGCCGGACTCACTTAACAACCCAGGTTACTAACTTATCAACTGCTATGATTCCCTTAGGAACTATGGAAAGAAAGGTTGTAAAATGGGGCAAAGCAAAACTCACTTAACTGTCTCACTTAACAACAGAAATTTGGGGCTCAGTTGTGAATGTAAGTCGAGGACTATCTGTAGTATGGAAGTCAATGAGAAATAATTTCGGACACTTACTTGTGACAAAGAATTTTTTAGTGAAAGTGCAGCTGTCGAAGGCAGCAATCTTCTCTTGCAAGACAACAACAAGAATCCTGAAAATACACAAACACACATTTGTGCAAAGTAAAGAATGGTGCTCTAAAACTGTGCTTCCAATTTCGCCCCTTTTGATCACCAAAGAGATCCATGCAGGTAAATCGTTTACAACAGAACCCGGAGTGAAGGAATACACCTTGTGTGGGAAGAGGATCATAAGAAAAACTGTGTCTATGATTAGGGATACGGTGCGCGCGCATGTCTTTCTGTTTGCATGCATGTGTAGTATCCATTTGTACATAGGTTTATTTTTATGCGTTTGTTTTGAAGAGGAAAATATGTTCCTACTTGGATATCACTTCTGGAATTTGTGAAGAAGAAAAAAATGAAACTTGGGATTTTGGTTATGTTGATTAGAAAGATTCGTTGTTATAGAAATGGCTAGTTATACATTAATGTGTGAAAGGAAAAAGTTGAGGCTGGAGTGTGTTTCTCTTGGACTGTGCTAGGGAGAGTTGGAAGTCAATGCCCCCTTTTCTTTCTTTTTCTCTTTCCCCTTTCATCTCACACACCCCTTTCCCTGCTCCCTTTCCCTCCCTTAATTTCCTATTTCCTTTTCTTTCTTTCTTTCTTTTTTTGTATTTCATATTTTATATAATAAAATAAAAATGATATTTGGAAGTATTTGTGGGTTTAGATGCACAGGAAGTTGAAAAGAGAACGATGCCTTATTTCCATCTTAAGAAAAACCATCCACATTACACAAAGTACTTCAACGTGATATTTCGGTATATTGGCTACCACTGCAGTTTTTGTAAGCTGCCTAAAACAACCAAGATTAAATTTGACAGAAGTTGTTTGATTGCTTTTTTTTTAGAGGGGGGTTACTGCAGTTTATTAAGCAGAATTTTAGTTTACATGGGGAAAATAAAACTAGTTTTTACCAAGGATAATTTGCTTTAACTTAATTCTGGGCAACTTTTACTATATTTATAAATAAAACCATAAATAAAACTATGCAGTTGAAATATGCTGTAACTTTAAATGAGTATTTCTAAGGCACGGAAAGGAAAAGGTGGGATAGAAATGTTTGTTAATATTAAATTTAAAAATATAACAAAATAATACCAACCACTCTCTAGCTCTTTCTTCTTTTCTTTCTTTCTTTCTCTCTCTCTTTCTTTCTGCTTTCATTTTTTCCTTCTATCCACATGTTTATGTTCTTTCCTTTCTTCCTTCCTTCTATCCATTTTTCCTTTTCTATATATTCCTCCCTCCCTTTCTTTTTCTTTTTTCTTCCTTCCTTCCTTCGTTTTATTTCCTTCTCTCTATATTCCTTCTTTTCCTTTTCTTTCTCCCTTTCTCCGTTCCTTCCTTCTATCCACCTTCCTTCCTTTTTCTTTCCTTCTCTCTATATTCCTTCTTTTCGTTCTCCCTTCTTTCCTTTTTTCCTTCTGTCCACCTTCCTTCCTTCCCTTTTATTCCTTCTTTCGTACCCTACTCCGTGGTCTTGAACAATAAGGATCAGCAAAGTTGTATGTCATAGGTAGCCAACAGCAGATTCGACAGAGTGAAATTTTCAGATGTGTAACATGACAGGTTTTCAATATTCATGAAAAGGGAAACAATTAGGGCACCAAGGAAGGCGGGGAAGGGTGTGTGTGGAGTGAGATTGTACCTTGTTAACAAAACTGGCATTATAACTCATGTAATTTTTTTAAAACACTCATTTGCCCCAGCAATTCAGATTGAAAATCCATCAAAAGCACCTAGTATATTAATCTGAAAAGTGTTTCATCCTCAAAAATAATCATATTGCTGTTTTTTTTATTGCAAATCTGCTGGGCCTAATAGCCAGCCCTTATTTGCTAAAAGTGTTTTCCCTTGCTTTGACCTCCGCTGCCTTCCATACAATGGAATTAAGAGGAGGAGAGGGGGGGGGGGAATCACTTTATATAATTACCAGGACATGAAATACAAAGACAAAAATGTACCTAACAAAATCTCAAGAAGGGGGGGGCGAGAGAGACAATGGGGAGCTAGGTTTGAGGGGTTCTCTGAAAAAGAGATTCTCCTTTTCACCACTGAGAATACAGATCTCGTTTATATCCACAGTCCTTCAAGCTATCTATTTCCCTTTGGCTCTTTAGAGAATTTCTCAGGAGAAAATTGTTTCCGGAAACGGCTTTATAACAGAAGCAGGCTATTCACTCTTTTGAGTTCATAATATCTGCCCTCAAGCCACCTTTCTCAATGCTGAGGCAGAAGGGGACTCTTCCCATCATTCCCAACCTGATCCTTTAAACCAGAATGGCCAAGGAGATATTTTCCAAAGAAAAGATCTGCATAAGGACGCGCCTGGGATTTAAAGCGTGTTGTGCATCTCTTAAATATGCCCCTTGCTTATTACAAACTTAAATCTGTTCCCTTTAGGCCAGGAGTCCCCAAACTTGGCAACTTTAAGACTGGTTGACTTCCACGCCTAGACTTCCCCAGCCAGTATACTGAGGTCAATCAATCAGAATAGAGCTGGAAGGGACCTTGAAGGTCTTCTAGTACAGTCCCCTGCTCAAACATACTATACTATTTCAGATAAGTGTCTTCTAGTGTCTTCTTAAAAAGACTCCAGTGATGAAGCACCCACAACTTCTGGTGGCAAACTGTTACACTGGTTAATTGTCCTCACTGTTAGGAAGTTTCTCCTTAATTCCAGGTTGCCTCTCTCCTTTATTAGTTTCTGCCAATTGTTTCTTGTCCTGCCTTCTGATGCTTTGGAAAATAAGTTGGCCCCTCTATTCTGTGGCAGCCCCTCAAATATTGGCACCATCATGTCATCCCAAGTCCTTCTTTTCTCTAGACTGGCCATACCCAAATTCCTGCAACCATTCTTCATATGTTTTCATCTCCAGGCTTTTAATCGCCTTAGTTGGTCTTCTTTGCACTTTCCCTGCAGTCTTTTTGAGATGAGAAGCTGTCCCCCCACCCCCACCCTCACCCGCCTTTCCATTTAAATAGATGTATGCATTAACACAGGCCATTCAGGGCCTTTTGTTTCAGCAGTAGCTGCCGAATCTTCCAGCCCCATTCAACCCAGGTAGTTGAAACAACGTGAAGTGACTGCAGTCAAGGCCGAGAGCTTTAGAAACACTGGATGGGAAAGGTTATTTGGAGATCAAAAGGGATTTTTTACCTTCTGTTGCAGTGGAGATCATAAATAGGTGTTTTGAACTGCACAGATTTGACTACTTCCCCTGTTCTCAAAGAATGGAGATCCACGCAGCAGTAAGGAGCGCTGGTGCTGAAAGAGAAACCAAGGAAATTTAGATCTGCTGTTTTCTACTAAAATAGCTTGCAGTCAAAAGGCTTGCTTGGAGTTACTAAATTGATAGACAGGATCAGAAGGAGAAAGTGTTTCTGGGTTACTTCTCCCCCCCCCCATTTTTATGGTATAAAATACAAAAAAAAAAGGAAATAAAGGGAAGGAAAGGGAATGGGAAAAGGGGGAAGAGAAAAAGAAAGAAAAGGGGGCAGTTTTTTTGGGGGGGGGTTACTTAAAGGGAAAAAGAGAGCCAAGCAAAAGGCAATAATCTGAAATAAATGATTAAAAATAGAGATTAAAACATTCTGTTAGGTATAAATATAATATATTTTTCTATATTATATAGAAAATAAGGGAAATTTGTATTTAATATTGCATTTTTGACGGCAGTAAGAATTATATTTGCACAGAATTGGAAAAATGAGGAAACCCCAAGAGAAGATGTAATTTAAAAAATATTAGATTGTGCAGAGATAGATAGATTGACATTAAAGATAAAAGAGAAGGAAGATACAGAATACTTTCACATATGGGATTCGTTTTATAGATGGCTGGATAATAGAAGTAGAAATCAGGAGCTGGGAAAGCATTAATATGTAAGCAATTGACCCAGACAATGCACTATTCACAAAGTACTTATCTATATTAAATGAAAATGTACAAATAAAGATCTTTTAAAAAGAGATTAAAACTGTCACCCTAGAAACACTAGCACAAAATAACAACCATGAATTTAAAAATGGCCTACTTAGAATCACAACTAAGTCCAAAGTTTCTGTCCTAAGCAAGGCAATTGTTAAGTGAGTTTTGTCCTATTTTACGACTATTCCTGCCACAGTTGTTAAGTGAACCGCTACAGTTGTTAAGCTAGTAACCCTGTTAAGTAAATCTGCTTTCCACGTCGACTTTGTCAGTCAGAAGATCATGAAAGGTAGTCACGTGACCCCAGGACATGGCAACCATCAGAAATACATGCCAGTTTCTAAGCCTTTGAATTTTGACCACGTGTCCACGGGAATGCTGCAACAGTCGCTAGTATGAAAAACAATCATACGTCTTTTTTCCCCCCAGTGGTGTTGTAACTTCAGTCACTAAACGAATGGTTGTAAGTCAAGGACTTCCTATATTTAAAAGGGTGAAGGCAGAAGGGATCAGAGGTGGGATTCAGCAGGTTCTGGCCGGTTCTGGAGAAACAGTAACGGAACTTTAGAGTAGTTCGGAGAACCAGTAAATACCACCTCTGGCTGGCCCCGCCCCCATCTATTCTCTGCCTCCCGAGTCCCAGCTGATCGAGAGGAAATAGGGATTTTTGCAGTATCCTTCCTCTGCCACGCCCATCAAGCCACACCTACCAAGTCACACCCACCAAGCCACGCCCACAGGACCAGTAGTAAACGTTTTTGAATCCCACCACTGCAAGAGATTATTAGGAAAACTGGGGAACACCAATGGCTTTTCTGGACTCCAAGGAGATCACAGAAGGGCATTCAAGGTAAATGTTGGGGGTGATGTTATGCCAATTATTAGGACTGGCCATTAATGGAGAAACTGGGTGCCAAAGAGCCAATCTTCTTTTATAGCTTGTGAAATGAGGAAGAAAGACAGGCCGTTTATGTTCATGCAACATAATTCTCAAGGAAAAGAGAGTCCTGGAGAGGAAATGACTTTGCTCGGTTTTCCTTTAAAATATCCACAGAGGTTTCCTTTTTTTAAAAAAATAATAATTTTAATAGAACGTTTTAATCTTTAAAACCAGAAAGAAAAACACCACAAAAACAAACAAAACACAAAACATACATAATATAGTTTGACTCCCTCTTCTTTGTGGCAACCCCTGAGATATTGGAAGACTGCTATCATGTCTCCCCTAGTCCTTCTTTTCATTAAACTAGACGTACCCAGTTCCTGCAACCGTTCTTCATATGTTTTAGCCTCTAGTCCCCTAATCCTCTTTCTTGCTCTTCTCTGCACTCTTTCTAGAGTCTCCACATCTTTTCTACATCATGGAGACCAAAACTGGATGCCGTATTCCAAGTGCGGCCTTCCCAAGGCCTTATAAAGTGGCATTAACCCTTCACGGGATCTTGATTCTATCCCTCTCTTTATGCAGCCTAGAACTGTGTTGGCTTTTTTGGCAGCTGCTGCACACGGCTGGCTCCTATTTAAATGGTTGTCCACTAGGACTCCAAGATCCCTTTCACAGTTACTACTATTGAGCAAGGTACCACCTATACTGTACCTGTGCATTTCGTTTTTCTTGCCTAAATGTAGAACCTGACTTTTTTGTGAAAATCCAGCTTTCTTTCAACAGAAGGGGGCGAAAAAGATGGCGGCGGATGTGTTTTGCAAGCCAGGGAGGAAAAGAAGCTTTGATGTGGCAATTCGCAGGACACCTATTTCCTCCTCTTCTCCTCTTGGAAAGTTTGGCCATTTCTAGGCTCCGCCCGCACTAAAAGTGGCAGAGAATGAGCAGCTGTGTCAATACATCCCAAGAAACATCAAAAAGAAGGGATTCACTAGAGCTAGCTGTAGACAAATGGGAGATTAGGGCCAAAACCTGCCCTTTCAAGCTTTCTAAAAATACGCTGGAAGAGATAATTGCAGATCTATCTCAGCGCAAAGTAAAACAAAAACTGGGGGAAAGTTTAGGAAAGACACATGTTCTGGGTATGAAATTTAGCTGGTGTTTTTTTTTTAATTTATTATGAAAACTGTGTCCTGTGTCATCTCAAAAAATTACAGGTAAGTCCTTGACATACAACCGTTCGTTTAGTAACTGCTCGAATTTACAACAGCCCTGAAAAAAGTGGCCTACAACACTTTTTCACACTTACAAGCTGTTCTCACCAAGGCTTCCCCAAAAAGCACAAAGCAGATTCCTGGTCTTGACAAAACCCCTTTTATTAAACGAATGCGAATTCCTCTCGTTCACATTCAGCCAAGCCCTGGCAAACAATATTTCAAAGGTGAATTTATGGCCACGGACCTTATCTAGCTTGGAAAGCTACCATGTAAATATTTTCCAAACGCAGTGCTGTGCAAGAAAAGACTGGGCACAGAGTCTCTGAGATTCACGGACAGATCTTCACATTCCTGAAACGAAGGAACGAAGGAATTGTTCCCTGCAAAAGCCCACTCCTAGTTCGCTCCTCTTTTATTTCCTCTGGGAGGGGCCATTCAACGTCCACCTGTGGCTTTACTCCAAAGTCTACCCCTCTTCTTTAGCTGTTCTCTGCGCATGCGCACACTGGGAACAGGCTCCAGCTGTTCCTCTGCCTCACTGCTGTCTAGCTCCGAAGGCAGCCGAGAACTGCCAGACAGCCTTGGCCCCATCTCTACCTCTGATGCAGAGCCCTTCCCCAGCCTCCAGGACTGGCCCATGTTCCTCCCCAGCCTCCTCACTGTCCAACTCTTCTGCCAACTCCGCTGGCCGCTGGTGGGCCACAACACAAACACTGTAGCATCCTGTAACTTTGAATGGTCACTAAATGAACTGTTTTATGAGCTGGAGAAGCTTCTTGGATGAGAAGTGAAAGGTCTTCAAAGAAAAACAAGAAAGTCCAGTTGCTTCTTGAAAAAAGCACCTCCATTGGGCTACCTATATTCCACCCGAGCAAAAGGCAGCAAAAGATGGGAATTAGGGCCACTACATCCCTCCCTCTATGGCAGACACTGACTTTAACTCATTTTATGGCGGATTTCTAACGTTTTTCACAAATCCAAAGGCGGGTTTCCCTACTGTGGACATGATGTTTCAAACATTAGTCTTAAGCTTTTGGCCTCTGCTCTCCTTTAATTCTGTACCTGACTCTTCGCCCTGGCAGAAATATTTCAATTAAAAGGCTGCTGGTTTCAAAGTAGCCCCCAGAAGCTCTTCCCATTGCTTTGGGTTGTTGTTGTTGTTGTTGCTGCTGTTGTAGCTTTTTGGTGTTTGGCTGGTCTTGTTTTTATTGTTCTCATTGTGAGGTCTGTGCCGTGGATGCTTTAGTTGTTTCTCAAGAGTCTTTTTGATTGCGTCAAGGGTGAAATGTGTTGGGTAAAGTGAATAAATAGTGCTCTGTTATGTTGATGGCTTTGCTCTTGGGTTCTAATGAGGTTCCTGTCCTTCTTGAAGGCTAGAGAGGAGGACACAAAAGGCTGGGAGAGTCATTGTGGAATCATGTGCATGGGAGTGGCTCCATCGCCTGGAGGAGTGGATGATGGGAACAGTAGTACCATTGAGTTAGAGCTCCTATGTAAGGGGGTGGTGGTGCCTCAATTGCCTGGGGGAGTGGATGATGAGATCAGTGGTACCATTCAGGCAGAGCCCACCCGCAAGTCCTTCCTCCTGGTATCCGTCAGTGAATAATTCAGTCCACACATTTCTTGAGGAGAAACCAAACCCAAAAGATGGCTACTGCATTTCCCTTTTCTTTATCTTTCCTTCCATTTCAATGAGATTTTTATACTGAGTTCCATGGGGCCATCCACACCTCTTGTCTCTCCCCCGCCCCCCCCCCCACTTCCCCATCGGCCACCTTTGCTTCCTAACATATTGTTGTTGTTAGTTGCGAAGTCGTGTCCGATCCATTGTGACTCCATGGACCACGTTCCTCCAGGCCCTCCTGTCCTCTGCCACCCTCTGGAGTCCACTGAAGCTCACGCCAACTGATTCGGTGACTCCATCCAGCCCCCTCATTCTCTGCCATCCCTTTTCTTCTTCTTTTGCCCTCAGTCATTCCCAGCATGAGGCTCTTCTCCAGGGAGTCCTTCCTTCTCATTAGGTGGCCAAAGTACTTGAGTTTCCTCTTCAGGATCTGGCCTTCTAAAGAGCAGTCAGGGTGGATCTCCTCTAGGACTGACCGGTTGGATGGCCTTGCAGTCCAAGGGACTCAATGCAGGAGTCTTCTCCAGCACCAGAGTTCAAAGGCCTCCATTCTTTGGCGCTCAGCCTTCCTTATTTCCCAACCTTCATAGCCATCCATTGCAACTGGGAAAACCAGAGCCTTGACTAGATGCACTTTTGTTGGCAGGGGGATGTCTCTGCTTTTTAATATGCTGTCTAGATTTGCAATAGCTTTCCTCCCCAGGAGCAAGTGTCTTTTAATACAGTAATTTAAATGGCAGATGGTGCCAGGAGCAATCCGGAGTGCCTATTTTTATTTTTTTTATTCATGTAAATTTAAGATGCTCTGTTTTGGGAAGCCGTTATGCATTTTCTTTTTAAAGTTTGAGTTCGTCTGGAAAACCTTGCAACAACAGAGTTCAAGTTCAAAGCCAAAGCTTTTAAAGCCAACAGCATCCATCTTCTGGCTACGGGGACGGATCGACGAAAGGTAGGTTTGACCATGTTGCAGAGTAGTTAAAATCCTCAGAGGACTCATTCTTTTTGGAAGGAGGGGAGTGGGGTAAATATGAAAAATATATAGACCATATTAGAAGCCAGGATTTGTTTTTCCTAGCGGTAAATGCACAATAAGCATGCACGGCCCTCGAGGGAGCAATTTAGCTAACTCAGGAAGTTGAGCTCACGTCTCTGCGGGAGATTGACAATAGAGTTGTGGTTCGGCACGGAATGGGATACCCAGATGAGCATCCCGACCAAGATTCTGATAGGACGAGAGCAAAAGGGCCGATATAACGGAACCCGGAGCCAACCAATCAGATAAAGGATGGCAGTTCATCCTATAAACAAACAAACAAATAAACAAATAGACCACCAAAAAGCCCTGGAAGAAACCTCTACTTAAAATCCTAGACAAGATCCAAACAACAATTCTTAAACAAACAAGAGAGGAAGATGGGCAACCACAGGCCACGGCTTAATAGGAAGTTACAACGCAGCTGAAAAGGTTTGGAGCTCCTCTCGAAAGATTTCCATCTCCAGCCAAACTTTTACCTCGCAAGCAGAGAAGGCAAAAGGCAGCAATTTAGCAGTGCCAGTTTCGAGATCTTTTGGGATCCAGCTGGCCCAGTTCTCACACATTCAATCTTTAGAATAGAATAGAATAGAATAGAATAGAATAGAATAACGGAGTCGGAAGGGACCTTGGAGGTCTTCTAGTCCAACCCTCTGCTCAGGCAGGAAACCCTAGACCACTTCAGACCAATGGCTGTCCAGTCTCTTCTTTGAAACTTCCAGGGTTGGACCAAAAAGTGCTTTTTTTCCAAGAGGCAACTGGACTTTCTGGTTGTTCTTTAAAAAGCAATGTGGGAGGAGTGGAAGAAACACACACACAGACACAAACTTGCAGCTGTGTCAGGAACAGCTGCCCTCCATCCTCCGAGTGCAAGGTTTGGCATAGATTCTAATTGCTTTTGCCCACTTTCAGGGCCTATCTTGGCTACAAACCGCAACATAAATATAATTATCGGTAGAGCTCCTTTTATGTTGCAACACGTATACAGCTATTTTATCTCACACACACACACAAAGAGCTCTTGCTGACTTCCCCAACATCTGGGCGCCCTCCTTGTGTGGGCTTCCCCAGCTCCCCCGGCTGCCAGCAATGGCCCTTCTGTCTTGGGAGTTTTGGAAGATGAAGTCGGCAGATTGTGGGGAAAGTCGCTGCGGATTCTTCCGCCGAGCAGGGCCATTTGCACTGTGTGCATCAAGGAAACATCTCAGGGTCTGTTTGAGTAGCCACAGCTGACCGGGTTTTACAACCCAACTGGGACACCCTGGTCTCCTCCAAAGCCTCCCTGCCATCATAGCACTTCATACGCACATGGAGCTGCCTTGGTGCAGGAATTCATTTAGTGCCCGTTTGAAATTACTACATCACGATCGTTTTTCACACTTATGTCCCTTTGCTAAAGCATTTAAAGAACGGTTGCAGGAACTGGGTATGTCCAGTCTGATGAAAAGAAGGGCCAGGGGAGGCATGATAGCCGTCCTCCAATATTTGAGGGGCTGCCACAAGAACGGGGCAGTCAAGCTATTCTCCAGAGCACCTGAAAGCAGGAACAAGAAGCAACGGGTGGAAACTAATCAAGGAGAGAAGCAACCTAAAACTAAGTGGAAATTTCCTGACAATTAGAACAATTAATCAGAGGAACAATTTGCCTCCAGAAGTTGTGAATTCTCCATCACCGGAAATTTTTAAGAAGAGGTTGGATGGCCATTTGTCTGAATTAGTGTACGGTTTCCTACCTAGGCAGGGGGTTGGACTAGAAGACCTCCAAGGTCCCTTCCAACTCTGTTGTTCTGTTTTATTCTATTCTATTCCATTCCATTCCATCCCATTCTCTATTCTATTCCATTCCATTTCATTCTCTATTCTATTCTATTTTCATTCCATTCTATATTCTATTCTATTCTTGTTGATATTTCTATTCTATTCATTGCTATTCTATTCTATTCTATCCCATACCATCCTATTATAGTCACAACAGCTGACCAGGCTTACAACCCAAGTGGAACACACCGTTTTTCACACTTACAACCGTTGCAGCATCCCCATAGTTGTATGATCAAAATGCAGATTTTGGCTCATATTTATTATGACAGTTCCAGTCTTCCATAATTGAGGGGTTGTTACTTAAGAGGGTTGGCTTCTTCTCCAAAGTACCTGAGCGCCAGACAAGAAGTCACGGGTGGAAGACGATCAAAAAGAGAAGACATCCAGCTCGAGCAGGTGGTTGGACTAGAACAGTGTTTTTCAACCACTGTGCCGCGGCACACTAGTGTGCCGTGACATAGTGTAAGGTGTGCCGTGGGAGAATTACTTTATATATAGTCAATATAGGCACAGAGTTAAATTTTTTTAACATTTTCTAATGGTGGTGTGCCTCGTGATTTTTTTCATGAAAAAAGTGTGCCTTTGCACAAAAAAGGTTGAAAAACACTGGACTAGAAGACCTCCAAGGTTCCTTCCAACCCTATTATTCCATGTTTTTTTTAACATTGTATTCCATAGTCTGAATGAATATATAAACAGAGAGCACACTCCAACTTCCTTCAGATACTGATGCTGCTACCTAGTTCGGTAATGAAACGTCTCCAAGAAAACGATGATTACGGGGACTGGAGGCTAAAATATATGAAGAACGGTTGCAGGAACTGGCTATGTCTAGTTTAATGAAAAGAAGGACCAAGGGAGACATGATAGCAGTCTTCCAATATCTCAGGGGTTGCCCCAAAGAAGAGGGAGTCAAGCTATTCTCCAAGGCACCTGAAGGTAAAACAAGAAGCAATGGGTGGAAACTAATCAAGGAGAGAAGCAACTTAGAACTGAGGAGAAATTTCCTGACAGTTAAAACAATCAATCAGTGGAACGACTTGATTCCAGAAGTTGTGAATGCTCCAATACTGGAAGTTTTTAAGAAGATGCTGGATAGCCATTTGTCTGAAGTGGTGTAGGATTTCCTACCTAAGTGGGGGGTTGGACTAGAAGACCTCCAAGGTCCCTTCCAACTCTGTTACTGTATTCTAAAAACCACCAAGCTCAGAGAGTATCAAAGCGCCCCCCCCCCCCACATCAATAATGCTCAGCAGCTTGGGAGGAATCTGGGATTGGGGGGGGGGGGATTCAAAAGCCTGCTCCAGTATATGACAAGGTGGGTTTTTGGCCAGTTGTGCATTTATGCAACAGCTAGCAAGGCAAGAGGAAGGAAGGAAGAGACAGTACCAATTAGAGAACAGGGAGGGGGAGGAGGAGGAGGAGGAAGCCATGCGCTCGGGCCCCCCTCTGTCATATTGATTTATCACAGCGATTCCGATGGCAGACAAAAACACACAGATGCAAACAATTACACTATTTTTGTAGGCAACAAGTGAGGTGGGTGGTAACTGAGAAAATTTTGAAAAGGGGGGGGGGGTTGAGGATAAGACAAGCACAATATTCCAAGGCCTTTTATTCCTCTCCTCCCTCCTCTTCTTCTCCACACCCCCCCCCCCCCCCACAAAGTATCCCTCACATCACACAACAAACGTTGTTGGCCACATGAGAAACTTTCCAAGGCCCGAAGGGAAGGCCTTTGATTCCAGACTCTGCTCTGGGCATTTAGCAAGGACGTAATTAGGGTAAAAAGTTCAACCGCAGTTCCATGTCTAGAGAGCTGCCAGAAATAAGATTTCCTCTCCTTCCCTGGCTTCTTATTCTTACCCGCCCGGCTGCCTCAAAAGAATGTTTTTTGTTTTTTTTAAATAAAAAAGAAACCCAGATTGAAAACATTTGGGATCTTGGAAATGGCTGCTCTTCTAATTAACTTGATCGCGTTTGCATTATTTAATAAATTAAAGGGCTCTCGAAAGGCAGGCCTTGGGCCAACGGGATGGCTCCCCTGCTGGAATAGGGATTATCACTTAGCTGTCCTTTCAGGGGGAGGGAAAGGGAGCCGGGCGTCTCTTCTGGCCGGCAGTTATGTTTTGATTTAATTCTCGGGTGTCGATGGGTAAGTGTCCAAAGGCAGCCAGAGCCTGAGAAAAAAATGCTGGATCACAGCTCAAGGCACAGAGTGGGGGCCACCTCTGCATCGTTTCGGAGGTAAAAAATGTGGATTTGGCCTAGTTTTAATTTCTGCGCATTGTTATTCTCTTGCGCAGACAGGGGTGGGATTCAGCCGGTTCAAGCGAACCGGATATTAATTTTGCACCTGGTTCACCAAACCGGTAGTTGCAAGGACTGCCTCACCCCTCCCAGGAGTCTCCACGTGGCCCATTTTGGATGCCAGGTAATTAGAGGGCCCACATCAGGGGGGGGTTTCTCGCCCCGTTCCAACCGGTTCGGTTGGAACGGGGCCGGCGGCGTCCTCGTGCACGCGCACAGTGCACGCATGCGTACTAGCGTCTGTGCGATGCTCCAGCTGCTCCTGGAGGATCGCGCAGGTGCTGTATCCGTCCTGCGCATGCGTGGAAGCGCAGAACTCGTCAAAACCGGGTAAGGAGCGCGGGCGGGCGGGCGGGCCCTTCGCCGTTCCCGGAAGTTACTTACTTCCGGGTTCGCCGACCAAGCGGTTTGCGGGGACCGCCGCGAACCAGTTGAAACCCACCCCTGGCCCACATGGAGGCTCTGTGAAGGCAAAAAACGGGCCTCCTAGAAGTTCTGGAAGTTTGGAAACGGGCCTGTTTCTGGCCTCTGGAGCCCGGGGGAGGCTGTTTTTGCCCTCCCGGAAGCTCGAGGAAAGCCTCTGGAACCTGGGGAGGGCGAAACCCCTGCCCTGCCGTGGTGCAGGAGGCCAAGGAGGCCACACCCACCATGGCCACACCCACCAAGCAACCGGGCAGTGAATCGGTGCTAACATTTTTCAACCCCACCACTGTTCGTAGATCTTGGTGGGAAAGGTTGGCCCTGAAAACTCCAGGATACAAGGGGAATCTGTAAAGGAAGGGTGTCCTTTTAAGACTTGTGGACTTCAGCCTCCTGGGAAAGCCAAGGGAAATCATCAAAACCATCGAAAAGTTAGAATATTTTGGACATGTGATGTGACACCCGGAAAAATACGGCGTGCTTCACTTAATTCTCCAAGGCAAGACTGAAGGCCAACGAGGTCCAAGCAGAAGAAAAACATCATGGCTTCAAAATCTAAGGGATTAGTTTGGATCAAACTCAACAGCACTTTTCCACGCGGCTGTTGATAAAAATAGGATCGCCAACATCCGATGATGAATATATGGCACAAGAAGAAGGACTTCAACTCCCAGAATTCCCCAGCCAGCCTTTTAACCTTGGGGGGGGGGAGAGTATGGCTGGTTGGGGGATTCTGGGAGTTGAAGTCCACAAAGTTGCCAAAGTTAGACACCCCTGCTGTATATAAACTCTGACAAGTTTAGCTTTGTCTCCAACCAATGAAAGAGGGGCCTGGCAGAACAAAAGCAACGCAGAAAGAAATTCAGCCCAGAGAGATTTCTCTCTCTCTTTCTCTTCCGAATAGAAATGCCACTCGGATCACGGAAGGACGTGTTTTGGACGTTGCTGTAGATTCGTCCGGTGATATTATGTTTTTGTTTCTTGCTTTCAGAGTGTCCTTGAATAAAGAACACTTTTCTGAAATGCCTCCAGCTGAAGCAATTAAAAGCAAAGAAAACACATTTTATTGGCACTTTGGGAATCCTCTCTTTCCCTCCTCATTTATTCACAAGTCATAATATTTCATAAGAAGTCAGCAGTCGAGAACGGCAGGTAAAAAGGGCTGGAATTACGACTGAGCACAGCACCGTCTCGGGCCAATGAGACTGAAACTTAAGAACATCTTCTAGCTATGGAGGCCAGTCCAACATAAGGATCTGGAGACGATAAAGAGCTATGGGGTCCTCAGAGCTTGACAGACATTTCATGACCCAACTAGGTGACATCATCAGTGCTTTGAAGCAGTGGTGAAATCTAAAAAAGTTTCCTACCGGTTCTGTAGGCGTGGCTTGGTGGGGGTCATGTGACTGGGTGTGTGTTACTATGTAGTCATGTGACTGGAGGGGCAGTCAAAAGACAGAAATTCACTTTAACAATGTCCTCCTGGAGCAGGGGGTTGGACTAGATGACCTCCAGGTCCTTACCAGCCCTGAGCATTGCTGTGCTCTTTCAAGGTGTCTTCTGAAGCTGCGTCGAGTGCCAGGTTTGTGGTCCTTCCACTCTCTCCTTTTTTCCCTCCCTCACTCCCTCTCTCTCTCTCTCTCTTTCTTTCGCAGCAACCCCTCACTACTTTTAAAAGTTCCCCGGAAGCTTTTTTTTGCTACCGTTTCACAGAACCGAGGACAATTGTCCCTACCCGAGCCGATTTCCCCCCTGCTTGGAAGGGAGTGGAGTTTACCCTGTGTTTATATACTTGGGGCTTGCTCTGTGGGTGTTGGTGGGTGAGCTTTTGGAGGTTGCTTGATTGGGGTCCTTATTTACTGTATGATTGTGTGTCTGAGTTGATAGCTCTTTGATTGGGGTATTGTTTACTACTTAATTGTTGTTTTTTTGTTAATCTTGGTGTGAAGCCTCTTGACACCAGACCAACAATCAAGACAACTATCAACTCAGACAAAGAAGGCTGCCATCAAGGCTGACAGGAGAAGCCCCTTGTATGTAAACAAAGAGCCAACTATTTCCTTCTAGCACTGATGTTGTTATTCAGCTGGGTAATGAGATGCCTGCAAGAAAACCACCAACCACAGAGAGCACCAAGGATCTCTCAGTCCTCCTCCTCCTCTTCCTCCTCAAACCCCACTCCCTTTTGCTACTTACAATATTACCTAGTTAGCTCACAAAACATTTGCAAGAAAACCTGGAAATCTGGGAAACAGAAATGCTTGGGCACTGCTGAAGAAGAGACAAAACACAATACAATACAATACAATAGCAGAGTTGGAAGGGACCTTGGAGGTCTTCTAGTCCAACCCCCTGCCTAGGCAGGAAACCCTATACCATTTCAGACAAATGGCTATCCAACATCTTCTTAAAGACATCCAGTGTTGGGGCGTTCACAACTTCTGGAGGCAACTTCTGTTCCACTGGTTAATTGTCCTCACTGTCCTTAGTTCTAAGTTGCTTCTCTCCTTGATTAGTTTCCACCCATTGCTTCTTGTCCTGCCCTCAGGTGCCTTGGAGAATAGCTTGACTCCCTCTTCTTTGGGGCAGCCCCTGAGATATTGGAACACTGCTATCATGTCTCCCCTAGTCCTTCTTTCTAGAGAAGATACCTTTGTCTTCTCTCTACAACTTCAGGATAGAGAAAAGAGAGCACAATGCAGAATAACAGAATTGGAAGGAACCTTGGTGGTCATCTAGTCCAACCACCTGCTCAAGCAGTGCTGAAAACCAGTTTGCGCATGCGTGCCGGCCAGGTGATCGTTGGGCACACATGTACGCCACAACCCAGAAGTTCAGCTTTTCTGGACTGTGGCCCTGAATGAGTGTGTGCGTGCACACAGCGTTTCTATGCGACAGTGCCGGAAAGGTTTGCCATCACGGGTTTATAGGGTCATCATTTCAGACAAGCGACTGTCAAATCTCTTAGAAACATCCAGTAATGGAGCACCCACAACTTCTGGAGGCAACAAGCCAAGATTTCACTAAGATCAGGATTCCTCCCACCCACATCGTGCCTTAAAACAGTGCCCTAAAAAGCAAACAATAATAAAACAATCAAAATAATGAACAACAAAGCAAGAAATCAGTGCCCTAAAGCAGTAAAAAAATGTCTATGGAGGCTCTCAATCACCCAGGTCGTGGTTGTCCCAAAAGATGCTTTTTCCAAAAGGCAATTGGACTTTCTCATTTTTTTTCCTTCGAAATTTTTTTGTTCAACAGCATAATAAAATCCTTCAGTTAGAAATGAAACTTGTTCTCGATCATAAAAACTGACTTTTTATGGTGGAAAATTCCATGTGCCGAAAAAGAGCCTTTTTGCTGTCATAACTCCCAGGCTGCATGACAATCGGGCCAATTCCTGAAGCACTGGTAGTTCTCAACTTAACAACAGTTCATTTAGTGACCATTCAAAATTACAACAGCACTGAAAAAAGTGACTTATGGCCGTTTTGCACAAACCATTGCAGTATCCCCACATGAACAAACCTCATACGCTTGGCAACTGACTCATATTTATGATGGCTGCAGTGTCCCGAGGTCCAAACTCACTTAACAACTGTCTCGCTTAGCAAAAGGGATTTTGGGCTCAATTGTGGACATAAGTCGAGGACTACTGTATTTTTTCCATCAGTGATCATGTCCATTTTGCTCCTACCTGACATTTTGTTCAAAAGATTAAAGCAAAGAAGCTTGGAATATCACGCAGCGATTATGTCAACCTGCAAACTTCGTTTCCCAAAAGCCCTTCTTCCCCTCCGCAATGAGGACTAAAACATGCTACTTTCGGTGAAAATCTAGCCTAGAAGGCAAACAGACTTTGTAAAGTCTGATAAAGAAGAAGTTAGGGCAGCAAAATTTCCTATTTAATAACCGTGTTTCCTCGAAAATAAGACAGGGTCTTATTTTCTTTTGACCCCCGAAATAAGCGCTTGGCCTTATTTTCAGGGAGGTCTTATTATTTTTGAGGTGCAGAAGGCGGCGAGCGTGATCACCTCATGGCTGCTGCTGTGTGGCAATATTTGGGGGAGGGCTTATTTTCAGGGGAGGGCTTATTTTAGCACATACGCTCAAAAGCTCATTTGGGCTTATTATCCAGGGAAGGTCTTATTTGGGGGAAAACAAGGTAGATGTGGGATTCTTTATCGCCCCCCCCCCAGGGCTTTCAATTGCTGCCTTATCACTTAATAAATAACCTTTCATCATTTCAGTGGTGACTCTTTGCTAGTTCTGTGTCCCCAAATAGTTTCAAAAGCCCTCTTTTCCCCTTCTTCCACCCGTTTCTGAACTGCGTATGAAAGCCAGCGGAATTTGCGGCTTGAGCTGGCTGTTGCTGGTTGTTTTCACTGGGCGAGTTCCATTCTCTCCGCCTAGACAACAGAATTTCCCTATCGGTCCCCACAGAGCATTTAATTTGGGGAGAAATGGGCACGTTTCAATTTAAGCCTATATTTTAAGCACTGGCAGTTATAGGGGGGTGGGGGGGGGAGAAGAATAAAAAGAAGTTAAGGGAGAGAAGGATCACCAGCTCGTTCGCGAGATTAGTTTCACAGATGTGTAATCGATGCTTATTTATTAGACATTCCCTTTAAAATAAAAATGGGGACTTGGTGGATGTTCTTCATAGGAGCTATTTATCATAAAAATCTGGATTATTCCCAAAGAAAACTCCACTGGAAGGCTATTTAGGGGACACAAATGCAGTTTTGTTGTTGTTGTTGTTGTTGTTGTTATTTACAGATTCTCTACTCCCATCCAGGGATGGGGTTGAAAAACATTAGCAAGGAGTTCTCTGCCTGGTTGCTGGATGGGCATGGGCATGGTGGGTGTGACCTATGCAGCCTCCTGCACCATCGGGGGGCATTTTGCCCTCCGCAGGCCCCGGAGGCTTTCCCCGAGCCTCCAGGAAGCTGAAAACTACCTCTCCCAGAGTCCGGAGGCTGGAAACGGGCCCGTTTTCAGACTTCCGATATTTCGGGGAGACCCGTTTTTCACCTTCCCAGAGCCCCCGTGAAGGCCCTGCACTTACCTGGCATGATGCACGGGTCACGTGGAGACTTCTGGGAGGGGAGGGGCTTGGAGGGTGGGCGGGGCCAGCCGATCTTTGCAAAATTAACATCCGGTTTGCCTGAACCGGTGCGAACTGGCTGAATCCCATCCCTGCTCCCATCCCAAAGATGCTCTGAACATTAAATCAAGATTGGTTTTAAAAAATGTCCAGTACAGGTAATGCTCGACTTACAGAAGTTTATTTAGCGACTGTTTGAAGTTACAACGGCAGTGAAAAAAGGAACTTACGACCCTTTTTCACACTTACAACCATCACATCATCTGTGGTCATGTGATCAAAATTCAATCGCTTGGCAACTCATTCATATTTATGACAGCGACCTCCTGACAAGCAATCTCAATGGGGAAGCCAGATTCACTAAACAACCGGGCTCTTAACAACTGCAATGATTCACTTAACAACAGTGGCAAGAAAGGTCGTAAAATGGGGTGAAACTCATTTAACAAATGTTTCACTTAGCAATAGAAATTTTGGACTCAATTGTGGCCCTAAGTCAAGAACTACCTGTATTACTTGCAAAGAAAGAAAATAATTCAAAGCAAATTTAAAGTGAAATATCCTACATTGTTTTTGCATATCCTTTACAGTTCTACTACATAAATATGTAGCTATTTATAAGGGAGCTTAAATAACCGAGTGCACGCTTTCGCCATGACTTATTTTAAGCTAAAGAGCAGAGCTTAGTCATGGAGCTACAAGAATCAGCCTCAACATCTCCAGTTTAAAAGAGTAAAGAAAATAGGTGATGGGGCAGATGTGTATAAGTGAAATCGTAAAGAGTTGCTCAGAGCAAAATCATCATCATCATCATCATCATCATCATCATCATCATCATCATCATCATCATCATCATCGTGTTCTAACTTGCTTTGTTTCCAAGGTCTTATTACACAGTGGCTACTCACGTGACACATGGTGACTTGCCAGTAAAATAGAAAGAAAATAAAGCAAAACCACAGAATATGACTGTGCCTAGTTTTTATTCTACTTATCAACTCTATATGGCAGTCCATCTCACCAAAAAATGACTGATGGAGAAAATGCCATGGTAAATCATTTACAGTTAGTACTCGATGTGCAACAATTCATTTAGTGACTGTTCAAAGTTACACTTTTTCATAGTGATTTATGACCGTTTCTCCACAGATACAACTTTGGCAGCATCCCCATGATGTGATCAATCGTCAGACACATGGTAGCTGATTCGTATTTATGACAGTCACTGTGTCCCGGAGTCATGTGATCTCCATTTGCGACCTTCTGACAAGCAAAGTCACTTTGCAGCCAGATTACTAACTTAACAACTGCAGAGATTCACTTAACCATTGGTCGTAAAATAGGGCAAAACTCAAGAACAGAAATGTTGGGGTCAATGTTAGTCGTAAATCAAGGATTACCTGTACTTCATCCTGATTGGGCTGTTACCTGTGTGAACTTTCAACCACAAGAAAGCACAAAATTTCCATGAGTAAGTGAGGCAGTTAAGTGAGGGGCGCTTCATTTTATGACTTTTTTTGGCATAGTTGTTAAGTGAATCATGCAATTTTGAGCAAATCTGGCTTCTCCCGCTGACTTTGCTTCTGGAAAACCGGCTGGGAAGCTTGATGGTCATACATATCTAGGGCCCAAATTTTAATCATGCACCAATGGGGATGCTGCAACGGTCATAAGTGTGAAAACTGGTCGTCACTTTTTCAGTCTGTTATGACTTCCAAGGTCACTAAACCGATGGCTGTGAGTTGAGGACTATCTTTATATGGAATGGAGAAACAGAATGGAGTAGGAGAAAGGAGCAGTAGTTTCTAGCCATTTTTATGTTGCGTTAAAAGAAAAACAAGACAAGAAGCAACAGATGGAAACAAATCAAGGAGAGAAGCAACATGGAATTGTGGAGAAACCAGTGGAACAGCAGTGGAACAAAAAAGGAACTGGACAGCCACTTGTCTGAAATGATCTAGGGTCTCCTGCTTGAGCAGGGGGTTGGACTAGAAGACCTCCGAGGTCCCTTCCAACTCTGCTATTCTCTTATTCTGAGATAGGAGGCTAAGAAATACAAAATACAAATATATATAAAAAATAAACATGTTTTATATCTAACAAAAATGTATTGAGCTCATTTATTTATTTGTATCCTGCCTTTACTATTATTATTTTTTTGCAAAAGAATCGAGTTATTTTAATTTAATTGAGTTGAGTGAGAATGGCTGGCCCAAGATCATCCAGCACAGCTAAGGCGGGACTGGAACTCACGATCCCTGGCTTTTTAGAGGGCTGCCTTCACCACTAGATCACACTGCACAACTTATTTAACATCTGATGTCAAATGTGGGTGGCCCAATCCTAGAAGCACAGAACTGGGGCTCATAAGCCAAGAGCTGCTGACTGTTCAACCTTAGCAACTTGAAGACTGGTGGACTTCAACTCCCAGAATTCCCCAGCCAGCCACCAGTCTTCAAGTTGCCAAGTTTGGAGACCCCTGTGTCAGAGGAAACAGTCACATGGTCATTATTGTCCAGATCTTCCCCTCCCATCAGCCTTGACTCCTGGAAGCACCTCAAAGGCTGCCTGCCTCCAATAAGACAATCCAAGTTTGAAATGAAACATGTGGAGAGACAAAATTACTCCAGAGACAGAGTGGCCGTGGGTAAATGCTCCATTCATTCAGGTTAATTCCATTCTCCTGGGTCAACCTAGCTGGAGAACGCCTACCACCTGCAGTTGACCACTTCCCAGTGGTTTTAAAAACCAGATGTTTTGTGAAGAAGAAAAAAATAGGGATTGGGGAGAGCTGTAAAGTGGAACCACCCATTAAGAATGGCTGTGTCTGGCTGGCTTGCAAATGGAATTGCAGATGATTCCTATTGCCATTTTAAAAATAATAAAGATGAGGCTAACTTGATGGGGAAAAAAGCTAATAACGCTCTGATTTACATACAGCAGATAGGCAGGCATGTCGATCGTGTACACAGAGAGAGAAAGACTCATAATTACATAACAATAATAACTCATAATAACAAAAGTTTCCATAATTGTCCTTCAATTGAATCAGGCTTTTTGAGTTAATCTCTTCCTTGACCTGAATAACGTGATCCCCAGAGAATATCCATTGTACAAAAATCACATCACACCAACGTCAGTTAACTTGATCCCTAGTAAAATTGTGTGCAAACAGATTCACAAAATCTCTTCACGCCAATGTCCCCAAAGGTGCTTTTTCAAGAGGCAACTGGACTTTCTGGTTTTTCTTTCAAGACATTTCCAGGGATGGGCGGGTTCGGGTGATCCTCTAACTAGAATTCTGTCCAGTTTGGCGAACCCACAAATGCCACCTCTGGCTGGCCATGCCCACCCCTCCCCTCCCAGGAGTCTTCCCGCAGCCCGTCCATCATGTCAGGTAAGTGCAGGGCCTGTGTGAAGGCTCGGAGACGGGGGGGGGGGGAAACAGTCCTACTAAGGTTCTGGCAGCCTGGAAACGGGTCTGTTTTGGGCCTCCAGAGCCCGGGGGAAGCAGTTTTTCCCCTCCCGGAGTCTCAAGAAAAGCCTCTGGAGTTGGGGGGGGGCAAAAAACAGGCCTATTCACCCTCCCAGAGGTTCAAGGAAAGCCTTGGGAGCATGGCAAGGGCAAAAAATCCCTCCCCCCCCCAGTGGTGCAAGAGGCTGACTAGGCCATGCCACCAGGGCCATGCCCACCCAGCAACGGGGCAGCAAACCCGTTGGTGCAATTTTTGAAGCCACCCCTGGACGTTTTGTGTCTCATCCAACTGGCTTCTTCAGGATAACTTCAAAGACCTTCAAAGAAAAATCAGAAAGTCCAGCTGTCCCACCTTTGGTTAATGTCCGTTAGCCTGATAACTGGTAAAATTGTGTGGCCGAAGGCTGGCAGAATGCACCCATGAACACCACACTGGCAACACACTCAGACAACATGATGAACCACCTTTCAGTTCACAACATAGAGGCAGATTTAGCCATAGTTTTCAATTGGGAGAATGCGACCATCCTGGATGCCAGGCCAAATCCAAAAATGCCAAGGGATTTCTAGAAGCCTGGCACTCTGGCGGATTAGCCATCAAAAGCCACATGGACATGGACAGTATCTATAGATTATGCAAAAGAGACCGTTCGACAGTTCATTTAGTGACCATCTGAAGTAACAACAGCACTGAAAAAAGTGAGTTACAACCGTTTTTATGGGGCCAAACTCGCTTAACAAATGTTTCACCTAGCAACATAAATTGTGGGGTTATTGTGGTCATAAGTCAAGGACTGTCTGTAGTTTGACACACACACACCCCTCTTCTTCATTGAATCCCCCCCCCTCTTCTTTGAGCCCCTCTTCTCTTGTGAGATGTTGGGACACTGCTATCATGTCTCCCCTAGTTCTTATTTTCATTCATCGCTCAACATTGCTAGATAAAGGACTATGAAGTAACCAAAACAATTTCCCATGGATTCTTCCTCCTCCCATCCTCCCCGCTTGCTCTCTTTTCAAATTGTTTGGGGAGATCCAAAGCCTTCCTCCCTTGTTCTATATCCATGAACTCCTCCTTGCGAATGTTTCCTTTTGGGTTGTTGTTTTTTTTCTTTTCTTTTGGTGCGGTGAGAAATGGGGGTCGCTCCCCTTCCATTTGTAAATCTTGTAATCTAAGGCCCGAGTCGACTGGAGCCATTTAGCAAAACCAGCATCAAACGCTGGGCCAGAATAGACAATCTGCTTCCCATTTGTACTTCAAGGCTGCGTCCTTTTTGATGGTTGGGACGGGAAGGGGGGGGGGGGAAGTCACCACCGTCATCAGCATGTAACACAGTGAAACTGAGCAAAGTTAATTATTCCAATTCAGGACTTTTTTCTATCCGGAAAAAGAGCCCAGATCAAGTCTTGTCTGAAGCTTGTTCCAATATCTCAGGGGCTGCCCCAAAGAAGAGGGAGTCAAGCTATTCTCCAAGGCACCTGAAGGCAGGACAAGAAGCAATGGGTGGAAACTAATCAAGGAGAGAAGCAACCGGGAACTAAAGAGAAATTTCCTGACAACGCGGACAATTAAGCAGTGGAACAACTTGCCACCAGAAGTTGTGAATGCTCCAACACTGGAAGTTTTAAAGAAGAGATTGGATAACCATTTGGCTGGAATGTTAAAGGGCCCCCCGTGATGGTGAACCTATGGCACGCGAGGCATTGCGCTGTCAGCTGGCCAGCTGACTTCAGCTTTCTTTTGAGGCCGTTATTTGCCCTCCGGAGGCTTCCTTGAAGACTCAGGAGTACGAAAAACCGGCCCTATGGGCAAACCAGAACTTCGCAGACTCCCATTTTGCTTGAAGCCCGTTTTTTTCCCTCCGGAGCCTTCAGGGAAGCCTCCTGAAGGCCCCTGGAAGCTCCGGAGGGCGAAAATCGGCCCTACGGACAAACCGGAAGTCACCATTCCCAAATTCCCGGTTTCCCCATAGGTTCGCTTTTCGCCCTCCGGAGGCTTCAGGGAAGCTCCTGAGGCCTCTGGAGGGTGTCCGTGGGAGGGGGTGGAGTGGGGAAAGCTGTTTGGGGAGGACGAAAAAAACGTGCCAAAGCGGGAAGGGCGTCAGTGCTGGTTGCGCACATAGCATTATGAGCGTGGCACACCCGTGCACAACCACCCCGCTTTTGGCACAGGAGCCAAAAAAGGTTTGCCATCACTGGTATAGGGTCTCCTGCCTGAGCAGAGGGTTGGACTAGAAGACCTCCAAGGTCCCTTCCAACTCTGCTATTCTATTTTATTCTATTCTATTCTATTCTATTCTATTCCATTCCATTCCATTCCACTCCACTCCACTCCACTCCACTCCACTCCACTCCACTCCATTCCCTATCCTTATCTTTATCTCTATCCTATTTTCCAAAGCACCTGAAAGCAGGACACGAAGCAACAGATGGGAACTAATCAAGGAGAGAAGCAACCTAGAACTAAGGAGAAATTTCCTGACAGTGGGAACTATTAACCAGTGGAACAACTTGACTCAGAAGTTGTGAATGCTCCAACACTGGAAGTTCTAAAGAAGAGATTGGACAACCATTTGTCTGGTATGGTATAGGGGCTCCTGCTTGAGCAGGGGGTTGGACTAGAAGACCTCCAAGGTCCTTTCCAACTCTATTCTATATTAAAAGCTTTAATTAAGAAACTTTGCGGTTGAGAAGAAGGAGAGGCTCAGTTTTCTTCAGCGTGGAAGGAAGAAGGTCCACTTGGCCAGGGGTCCAAGCAGTGCAGGCCAGGGGTGTCACACAATCCATAACAATCTGGTTTGTGATCCCAGAATCCTCTCTCAGTACAGGGAGTCCTCGACTTACAACTGAATGTTAGTAGCAGAAACACAAGGGCATTGTGGCTCCGTTCCGAGGAGAAGAAGAACCCTGCGTAGATCCATTCCTTCAGCATCCATCACTTCATACACAAAGCACTTTGTGAAGAGGAGCAGCTGCCTTGAAGGACAGCGAATTTTAGCCCCGTGGAGTCGATCCGGATGGCCTGCAACCCTTTGGGTTCTCCATCATTATAATCATTCCCATCCTTGGGTTGTTGAGCTGGCAGGCTGCCCAGGGCTGTGCTTCAGACCTTCCGCACACCAAGTGGGGGAACGTTGAGGTCCTGCCATTCCCTTGAAGTGATCTGAAGCAGAACTGCTCTTTCTGGCAGGGAATTAAAACCTCGAGTCCGTTCCAGGCCACCGGTGAGGCTGAGGACCGGCCTGCTACTTGGGGTTCGCAAACATCATCCGTAGGCCCCTTGACGGAGAAGACTGCGCCATCCTTAAGCTGGACGCCACTTGTTGAGATTTTAAAAAGTCACGTCGTGAGTGGAAATCTTCAAAAGCTACTCCTGGAACTGGGAGAGATAGCCTAGGCCAGGAGGTGGCAACCCGCAGCTCTGGAGCCACATGTGGCTCTTTCATCCCCCTCTGCGGCTCCCTGTCGCCGGTCGGCTCCACAATTGATAGGGCTTTTGGTTAGGACAGGGGGAGGAAAAAGGAGGCCACACTAGGAGGAGACTCTATGGTGGGGGAACCGGATTTCCGGTCTGTTCCACAATTGAATGGGGGGCTTCAGGTTAGGAGCTTTGTGGCTCTTTGAGTGTTTAAGGTTGCCAACCAGTGGTGGGTTCCAGATCCCGGTACGCTGCAACGGGGCCAGGCGTCCACCACAGGCACACGCACTGCACACGCATGCACACCCACCGCCCTGCGATGCTCCAGCTGCTTGGCGCAGGTAACGTAGGTGCTGTACATTACGTGTGCATGCACAAATGACCCGGTTAGCTCAAATAGAGGTAAGGAACAAGGGAAGGAGGGTGGGTGGGCCCTCCAAAGCACCGGTACAGTACCGTGGCCGCTGCCCCCAGCTGCCACTGGTACACCCATACCAGGGCGTATCGACCGGAACCCACCACTGTTGCCAACCCCTGATACAGGCAATCCTCAACTTACATCCATTCGTTTAGTGACTGTTCATAGTTACAACAGCACTTTGAAAAGTGACCTGACCATTTTTCACACTTACAACTGTTCTAGCATCCCCGTGATCAATATTCAGCCGCTTGGCAACTGACTCATATTTAGGACGGTCGCAGTGTCCCGAGGTCATGTCACCTCCTTACCCAGACTTCTGACAAGCGAAGTCGATCGGGAAGCCACATTCACTTAACAACCGTGTCACTAAATTAACAACTGCAGTGATTGACTTGTGCACTTCACAAGTGTTGGCCAGAAAGGTTATAGCATGAGGGAAAACACACTAAATTACTTTCTTGCTTAGCAACAGAAATTTTGGGCTCAATTGTAGTCGTAACTCGAGGACTACCTGCAATTCCCTGATGGGTTTTCAGGGCTGAGGTTGAATTTAAATCTGGTTCCCTCCTGTCCCAACCCAACACGTTAACTATACACGAGAGCAGTGATGGCTAATTTTTGTGTCCTCGCATGCCGAAAGTGTTGTTGCACATACCCATAATGAACACACACACCCCCACGTGCCACTCTCCCCGTGCCTGCGCACACGCCCTCCCCCGTCCTCCCATGCATTCACACGCATCTCCCGTATTCCACCCACCCACGGGCAGCAGAGACCCAAAAATCAGCTGGCTGGGGGGAGGCACACACACATGCTCTGGAACAATCTCCCTGTGGAGATCTGGACCCTTACTACCCTCCCGGCCTTCCGCAAAGCCGTTAAGTCCTGGCTGCTCCAGCAGGCCGGGGGGCTCTCGAAATATCCAGCCCCTCGGAAATTGTGACTGTTGTATATTTTAATATGTTGTTTGTGTATTATCCCCCCTCCCTTGTTTTATTGTAAGCCGCCCGGAGTCCTTCGGGAGTGGGCGGCATACAAAATCAATAAAACTCTAAACTCTAACTCTAAACATGCGCAATGGAGCTAAGCTGGGTTGATGGCTCGTGTACCCGCTGAGGGGGCTCTGCATGCCACCTGTGAGTGGTTCACCATCCCGGCACTACAGCATGAACGGCGTATTTTCTTTGGGGGAATTTTTGGGAGTTCAACCTGGCAACAAGAGAAACTGCCCAGTTCAAGCTTTTTTCCTGGGGAAAAAGTAGCATTCTGAAAACAAAAGCGTGGAAAATTAAGACCGATCACGCAACTTTTCTTGGTGCCGAATTTGCCTTTTCTCCTCATCCAGAAGAGATTGGTGGAAATTCCTTTTTGTACATTCCTCCCACATAGACACACTCGGGGGGGGGGGGGGATTTCTTTCTCTTCTTTAGGCCAGTGTTTCTCAACCTTGGCAACTTGAAGATGTCTGGACTTCAACTCCCAGAATTCCCCAGCCAGCATTCGCTGGCTGGAGAATTCTGGGAGTTGAAGTCCAGACATCTTCAAGTTGCCAAGGTTGAGAAACACTGCTTTAGGCTACCTTAGCAAGGGACCGGCTGGAAATAGGAACGAACGACAGTGCAGACTCCAAAGGATCACTTGTTAGACCAAGGAAGACATGAATTTTTTTCTGACCAAAAAACGCTGCATGTAGGATTATAAACATCCTGACAAGCATATAATCACCAATGTAAACAGCCCCATAAGCTGTAAACATATCCTAAAGGATAGTGTTGCAATGCAACTTTCAGAATCCCCAAGTAGCATTGCTAATGAGCTGAATAACCTCTTCCTTGATCAAAAAAAAAAAAAAATGAGGCTTAAGCGTCCTGCATGACTCTTTGCTTCCATTCTGCGAAAAGCAGATGTGCGAATAAGACTGAATCATGTTATGTTTGTTTACTCTGCATCTACAAAAGATAGAAAATTGGGGTTTTCTTGGCACCGAATTTGGGATTCTTCTGAGAGCAGATTTCATGTGCTCATCGGCTGCAGGGTTTTTTTTTAGTGGTACCCACCATATTTAGAATAGAATAAAAGAGTTGGAAGGGACTTTAGAGGTCTTCTAGTTCAAACCCTCCCCCTCGCTCAAGCAGAAGACCCAAACCATTTTCAACAAATGGCTGTCCAATTTCTTCTAAAAGACTTCGAGTGTTGGGGCATTCACAACTTCTGGAGGCAAGTTGTTCCACTGATTCATTGTTCTAAATGTCAGAAAATTCCTCCTCAGTTCTAAGTTGCTTCTCTCCTTGGTTAGTTTCCATCCATTGCTTCTTGTTCTGCCCACAGGTGCCTTGGAGAATAGCTTGACTGCCTCTTCTTTGTGGCAACCCCTGAGATATTGGAAGACTGCTATCATGTCTCCCCTAGTCCTTCTTTTCATTAAATTATACATACCCAGTTCCTGCAACCGTTCTTCATATGTTTTAGTCTCCAGTCTTCTAATCCTTTTTGTTGCTCTTCTCTACACTCTTTCTAGAGTCTCCGCATCTTTTCTATATCATGGTGACCAAAACTGAATGCAGTATTCCAAAGGTGGCCTTACCAAAGCATTATAAAGTGGTATTAACCCTTCATGGGATCTTGATTCTATCTCCCTGTTTATGCAGCCTAGAACTGTGTTGGCTTTTTTCTCTTCTTTATTAGTTTCCACCCATTGCTTCTTGTTATACCCTCAGGTGCCTTGGAGAATAGCTTGACTCCCACTTCTTTGTGGCAACCCGTGAGATATTGGAAGACTGTTATCATGTCTCCCCTAGTCCTTCTTTTCATTAAACTACACATACCCAGTTCCGCAAACCCAGCGGTGGCATTTAGCCAGTTCGCTCCGGTTCAGGCGAATCGGTAGCGGCAGCTGCGGGAGGCTTTGCCAACCCGCCTCAACATAATACACAAGCACTGCACATGCGCAGAAGGCGGTGTGCTTGCACAGACGAGGCACGTGCGCTCACATTTGCAAACCGCTAGGGAAGGTACGTGAATCCCACCGTTGCTGCAATCTTTCTTCCTATGTTTTATCCTCAAGTTCCCTAATCCAATTTCTTGCTCTTCTCTGCACTTTTTCCAGAGTCTCCACATCTTTTTTGGATCGTGGCGACCAAAACAAAAATTTGTTCCTAAACATTGGTTGTTAAAAAAAAAAAAAAAAGCAGTGTTTTAGAGTCTCTTTTCCGGAATCTTCCTAGGTATTGAGGTCAGGCTGATAGGTCTGTCTTTCCTGGATCTACAGGGCGGGGCATAACCTTTTCCTAGGGGGTCACAGCAACACTTGTAATAACAACACAAATAATTCATACACCATTTGAAAGCCCATCAAAAACTGAGTTTATTGACACGATTTAATAGTCAGTATGACCACCATTAGCCCTTTGAACAGCATTCAAACGAGGTGGATAAGAACACAACAAATCTTCAAACAGTTCCGTTCGATTTTCCAGATTTTTCAACACAGTTTCCAAATTCATTCTCAAAGTTTCAACCGAAACAAATTTAACATTTAATAGCTCATTCAATTCAGTTTTTTATGGGCTTTAAAATGAGGTGTCACGGAAGTTGTAAACTGCTGTCGATCTTGCTGTGACCCCCTAGGAAAAGGTTATGCCCCGCCCTGTATTTTCCCCCTTTTTTTGAAGATAGGAACTATATCAACTCTTTTCCAGTCCTCTGGCAGGTTCCCCGGTGCTTCATTACAAAGTTTCATTACAAAGGAAGAACCTCAGGGAGTCTGAGATAAAACCCAAGTTTACTTTTTTGCAGAAATATAAACATTTACAGGTACCATATTTTCCTGAAAATAAGACCGGGTCTTATATTAAATTTTGCTCCAAAAGATGCATAAGGGCTTATTTCCGATTCGGTCTTATTTTCAGGGAAATACGATAAATGTGTCTGTCTGGCTGACCATCTTAACTGGGGCTTATTTTTGGGGTAGGGCTTATATAATTACGAGCATCCTGAAAAACCCAAAAGGTAAAAGATGGCTTCCAGGTCTGACAGCCAGGGCTTATTTTCAGGGAAACATGTTGGTCCTCAACCTGCAAAAATTATTTGGTGGCTGTTCAAAGTTACAACGCAGGAAAAAAAGGGACTTGTGACCATTCTTCACACTTACAACCATTGCAGCATCCCCGTGGTCAACATGATCGAAGTTCAGACAATTGACAACCGGTTCATATCTACGACGGTTGCAGTATCCACGGGCTACCTTTTGTGACTGTCCGACAAGCAAAGTCAATAGGGACTCACTTAACCACCCTGTGACTTACTTAACAAATGGAGAGATTCACTTAACAACCGTGGCGAGAAAGATCGTAAAATGAGGCAATATTGACTTAACCAACTGCCTTCACTTTGCGACTGAAATTTTGGGCCGGATTGTGGTTGTAAGGCAAGCACTACCTGTATTTTCCATCTTTATCCACAAACTACAATTACAGAAATTGGAAAAGTTATAGGAGGAAAGACCGTAATTAATTAGAAGGGCGAGGGTGGTGACATTTGTTCAGAAATACGTATGTTATTATGAAGGAAAGCAGACCTATTTTGGAGACATAAAGAGGAGTCATCTCTGGCCCAAATTCAACTCATACAGAGGTTCACACTCTACATCAGACAGGAACAAGCCCTGGCCCACACAGGATTTGCCACAATGAGCCAATTAAGGCTCAACTGAGCTCCTTGCTGTCTTTATTATAACAAGCCAACAAGGCCACAGAGCAACCCCCCCCCCCCCTCTGGATGTAATCATCTTACCCAGAAGATCCGATGCTTTTGCACACAGCAAGGAGAGGTCTCTTCTCAGCAAAGTTATCACTCTTCTCGCGATCTGGATGGAGCAGAACAGAGACACACACAAGCGTTAGTTACCCCTTTGCTGCCCTGAATGATTAACTAGACAGAGATCAAATGTCGTATATAAAGGCGCTGTTATTGAATTGAATCGAATTGAAGACTTTATTTGGACAAATGTGGTAAGACATGTAAAGAACTTGTCTCCGGTAGAGAACTACTTGGTATGCCTGCAAAGCAACACAGAGGATAATAGTAGTGATAATACCAATAAACGGGGTGAAGTAAAGATGATAAGAAGGATAAATAACAATACTACAGCCACTGTGTGGGTTAATACAATAGAACAGAACAGAATAGTTGGAAGGAACCTCAGAGGTCTTCTAGTCCAACTTCCTCCTCAGGCTGGAAACCCTACACCAATTCAGACAAATGGTTATCCAACATATTCTTAAAAAATTCCAGCGTTGGGGCATTCACAACTTCTAGAGGCAAGTCGTTCCACTGATTAATTGTTCTAACTGCCAGGATAGATTGAACTAAACGTATACAATGCACAGTTTTGAAGGGCCATTAATGTTTTTGCTTAACAAAGCTATACAAAGGCTTACACTGACATATGGAGGCCATGTTTCTAAGTAAAGCTGCTTTGGTTTGAGTCAATGGTGTCCCACCTGGGCAACTTTAAGACTTTTTTTTTAACAGTAACAGAGTTGAAAGGGACCTTGGAGCCCATCTAGTCCAACCCCCTGCTCATGCAGAAGATCTCTACTAGGGATTCAAACCACCGAACTGCCAACCTTTCTGATTGACAAGCTCAGCATCTTAGCCACTGAGCCACAATCCTGGGAGTTGAAGTCCACAGGTCTTAAAGTTGCTAAGATGGAAGACCCTTATGTTCCAACAATGCTGAAAAGGGAGCTGTGACATCCCATGAGCGATATATCTTTTAACAGTCTTGAATCCGATTACCTTGAGGATCACTGCCTTCTCTAAACTGAGATGAGGCTCCAAGGCCCTTGTGTGTCTCTCTCTTTTGCTAATTAATCTCTCTCTCTCTTCTCCTAATTAGTGAAGGTCCAATTGGTAATTGAGAGCATCATGGCCACGTTTCTGCTAAGCCCAGCAGGCTTTTTTCCCTCAATTTCACACTCTCCTTGTTCTTAAATTGTTTCTGAAGCCATTTCTGCTCAGGGGTGTGTTTCATAACAATGCAAAGTTGACATTATAAATCCTTCTGTTACACACAACCATACATCCCCCTGTATACCTGCTGGCAGATCTTTCTATTGGGCAATAGAAAGTTTTGAAGTTTTGAATTTATTTTGTATTTTCCTGTATATATTTTATTTGATGTATGTATGTATGTATGTATGTATGTATGTATGTATGTATGTATGTATGTATGTATGTATTTATTTATTTATTTATTTATTTATTTAGTGTCACAACCCCTGGTATGCCCAAATATGGGAGGAAGCAGACTGCTTCCATTCTCTGTCTATCGGCTCATCACAAGGGACCATCACGACAGAAACCCAATATGTCATGATGGTCTCTTGTGACGAGCCGATAGACAGAGAATGGAAGCAGTCTGCTTCCTCCCATATTTGGGCATACCAGGGGTTGTGACACTAAATACATACCTACTTCCCTGGCTCAGCTGATAAGGAGGAGAAATGTGTGGCTCAGTGGTTAACACAACTGCTTAATATGTAATACAGCACAGGTTCAAATCCCAGTAAGGGTATGGCTAGCTGATGAGAGCTAAATAGCTTGAAATAGATCTATACTAGTCTCCCTTTATTTATTTATCAGCACAAATACAAATATATATATATATATATATATACACACACACACACACACACACACATACATACACATTAATATTATCACACCCAGAGATATTTTTTCCCAAAGTGACAATCAAAGAACGAAGGGGTTGAGACTAGGGACTTATAACCAGCTACTCGGGCAGCTCGCTGAGAACAAATGCATCTTTCAGTTTTGGCTGAAGTTGTAAAGCAGGAGGGTGTTTGGTTTTTCAGTGTGCAGGTAGTCCTCGACTTACATTCATTTAGTGACTGTTCAAAGGTACGACAGCACAGAAAAAAGTGACATGACCAGTCCTTGCTAGGGTGGCACAGTAGTTAGAATGCAGTATTGCAGGCTAATTCTGCCAAATGCCAGGAGTTCAATCCTGACCGTTGACTCAGCCTTCCGTCCTTCTAAAGTCGGTAAAATGAGGACCCAGATTGTTGGGGGCAAGAGGCTGACTCTGTAAACCGCTTAGAGAGGGCTGCAAAGCTCTGTAAAGCGGTATATAAGTCTAAGTGCTATTGCAGGCAAACTCTGCCCAGTGCCAGACCTTCTGACCAGCCAAGTCAGTGGGGAATGCCAGATTCACTTAACAACCGTTTTACTAATTTAACACCTGCAGCGATTCACTTAACAAACATGACAAGCAAAGTTGTAAAATGGGGCAAAACTCACTTCACAAATTTCTCACTCAGCAACAGAAATTCTGGGTTCAATTGTGGTGGTAAGTCGATGGACTCCCTGTATTTCTGTTACGCTAACAGAAAATCCAAAAACAAATAATAGCGATAATAAAACGATATTTAAAGAGAGTTAAGCGTCTTCCTAACCACTGACTTCTTTCCCATGAGAACTCAGGCCATTCGATCAACAGAAAATGTAGCTGAAAATGCTCTTCACAGAGCTTAGATTTGCAGTTTAACCATGGTCTTCTAAAAATGAAATAATCTGAAATAATCTGAACAGAAAAACCATTAACGCAGAAAGGCAGATTTTTCACTCAACAGTATTCCTGAAGATTAAAGAGCCCGGGTAGAATCCGTGCACTTAAAACGTTTACCAATCATCTACAGAATTCGTCCTCCCCAATTATGTCTCGGTTTATTCAACATTTAATGACTCACAGAGACAGTTTTACAATCAACAATCCATTCTATGAGCACATTTACATTATATGAACCCTTTGTTGATAAACATTGGAAGCTCTTTTAAGAAACTCGGGCAAACAAAACTGTCACTCCCCAACAGACCAACCCAACTTTGCCTAAAACACAAACTTGAAAAAAGAGTTACACGGAGAGAATGCCGTATACCGATAAAAAAAACCTTATTTTAAAATAAAAGGATCCTGGGGGTGGCGGGGGGGGGGGATGGGTATTTTTCTATCACAACCTTTTAATGCACCTCTAAGAGCCTAGTGGTTCTATAAAGATGGGGAAACCGGAAAACAAAAGATACCTGGATACAATTGGATGAACCTTGAAGCATGCAGAAGTCCCATTTTAAAAAAATTTAGACATAACAATAAATTAACAATCGACTAGCCCTGATGATGTTACCTAGTAAGGATAATGAAACGTATGCAAGAAAACCACCAAGCTCAGAGAGCACCAAGGACCCCACAGGCCTCCTCTTCCTCCTCCTCCCCGAAAACCCCACTTCCTTCTAGCACTGATGATGTTACCTAGTTGGGTAATGAAACGCCTACAAGAAAACAAGCAAGCTCAGAGAGCACCAAGGACCTCACAGTCCTCCTCCTCCTCCTCCTCCTTTCCACAATCCCCACTCCCTTCTAGCACTGATGATGTTACCTAGTTGGGTTATGAAACACCTGCAAGAAAACTAGCAAGCTCAGAGGGCACCAAGGACCTCACAGTCCTCCTCCTCCTCCTCTCCGCAATCCCCACTCCCTTCTAGCACTGATGATGTTCCCTAGTTGGGTTATGAAACGCCCGCAAGAAAACTAGCAAGCTCAGAGGGCACCAAGGATCCCTCATAACAATCCATGGCTGTTAAGCAAATCATGCAGTTGTCAAGTAAATCAGGTGGTCCTTAAATGAATCCAACTTCCCTGTCAGCATCACTCCATTACATAATTAGGAAAGAAAGACTAAGAGACTCCATGGGTTGGAAATCAAAAGTACTTTTACTAATTATAAATGGTAAGCGAGCAGTTGCGAAGCAAAGTCTACTTAATTAGGTGCGAAAGCAATGGATATATAGAATAGTCCATTCCCCACCCCTTAGGATCATAGCTTCAGGCCAATCATAAGTCCTTCAAATGTCAGGTGTGAGATAACTTCAAAAAGACATCACGAAGATGGAATGTCGAGGCCGTTGGTCTAGGCGGGAAGCACTCACGCATGCGCCATCCAAGCATCTTGTACATCCTAGAACATTCCTCCAGCACATCAATTAACCCCTCCCAAATACCAGCCCTCCCTCCCCGTTTCATGGCAGCTGAAGCAACAGCAAGGCAGAAGCTGACATCCCCCCATTGACTTTGCTTGTGTCACAAATGGTGATCACATAACTCCAGGATGCTGCAGCCCTCATAAATTTATGCCAGTTGTCAAGCATCCAAATTTTGATCACATGACCATAGAAATGCTGCAATGGTTATAAGTGAGAGGACCAATGGCAATAACATGTAGAGTTATATACCACCTTACAGCTCTCTAAGCAGTTTACAGAGTCAGCACATTGCCCCCCAACAATCTGGATCCTCATTTTACCAACCTTGGAAGGATGGAAGGCTGAGTCAACCTTGAGCCAGTCAGGATCAAACTCTTGGCAGTGGGCAGAGTTAGCCTGCAATATTTAATTGAAACCACAGTGCCATCATGGCTCTTACAACCACCACTTATAAGTTATTTTTTTTCAGTGCCTTTGTAATTTCAAACGGTTACTAAATACAGGTAGCCCACAACTTACGACCTCAATTGAGCCCAAAATTTAGATTGCTAAGTGAGAAATTTGTTAAGTGGGTTTTGCCCCATTTTACGACTTTTCTGGCCACATTTCTTAAGTGAGTCGCCGCAGTTCTTAAAATTAATAATAATACGGTTGTTAAGGGGATCTGTTTTCCCCATTGACTTTGCTTGTCAGAAGGTTGCAAAAGGGGATCTCTTGACTCCCACACACTGCGACCGTCATAAATGGGAGCATCCGAATGTAAAGTCACGTGACCATGGGGATAACTGTAACCGAACAGTCACCAAACGAACTGTTGTAAGTTGTAAAAGGTTACAAGTCAGGGACTTCCTGTGATAGAAAACATAAATGTGGGTTCACATTTTGTGGCTGGGAAATTCTGGGAGCTGAAGTCCGCACAGCTTAAACTTGGGGGAAACAAGGTTGGGAAACAGAGCTTTGAAGTATTGAAGGGTGTCCCCTGTATTTGCAGAGTCTTTAACCGAGGACACAATTCGCCTCACCCACAAGCTGACAAGGCTGCGAGATGGAAGGGATTAATCCTTCCAAGTTAGAGTGGATTACACGGTTTTTAAAAAAAATATAGGAGATTGTGTGTTTTCTGTGTGCAACTGGCTGGCGCGACACACCTGCTCCGTGTAGAACATTTTAACAAAATGCCAAACAGCGTTTTACGGGGGAATATTTTCATAAGCCCCATGGCTTGCCAAATCCATCAAATCAAAAAGGTATAGAAATCCTGTTGCAAAGGGCTTTTTCCCCCCCTTTAACTCCTATTTATCCTAAATCCTTTTAATTCTGTCATAACACTCTTGCATTTAACCCACAAACCCTGCTCCCCAAAGCTGAAAATCCTGATAAACCACACAATTAAAGTAATGAAAACTGTGTCTACTGCCAACAAGGCGCCACACCTCCTCCGCAATCTTGTTTAAATGAGAAAGGGAGAGAGAGGGAGGGAGGGAAAGACGGAGAGAGAGAGAGAGAGAGAGACAGAGAGACGGAGAGAGAAAGAGAAAGAAAAAGAAAGAGAAAGAGAGGGAGGAAAGATGGAAAGATGGAAGGAAGGAAGGAAGGAAGGAAGGGAAAGAAAGAAAGAAAGAAAGAAAGAAAGAAAGAAAGAAAGAAAGAAAGAAAGAAAGAAAGAAAGAAAGAAAGAAAGAAAGAAAGAAAGAAAGAAAGAAAGAAAGAAAGAAAGAATAAATAAATTTTGGGCTCCGTTATGGTCGTAAGTCAAGAACTATCTATATGTTTGCAGAAATATGGCAAATATAAGAACCAATAGCAGAGCCGAGGTGGCGCAGTGGTTAAATGCAGCACTGCAGGCTACTTCAGCTGACTGCAGTTCTGCAGTTCGGCGGTTCAAATCTCACCGGCTCAAAGGTTGACTCAGCCTTCCATCCTTCCGAGGTGGGTAAAATGAGGACCCGGATTGTTGTTGGGGGCAATAGGCTGACTCTGTAAACCGCTTAGAGAGGGCTGAAAGCCCTATGAAGCGGTATATAAGTCTAACTGCTATTGCTATTAAAGCAGGGCTGTCCAACCTCGTCCACTTTTAACACTTGTGGACTTCAAAGTGCTGGCTGGAGAATTCTGGGATTTGAAGTCCAGAAGTCTTAAAGTGGGCAAAGTTGGACATCCCTGTTCTAAAGGTAATACAGGTAGTCCTCGGCTTACAAGTTCTTTTAGTGATGGTTCAAAGTTACAATGGCACTGAAAAATGTGACGTGTCCCTTTTTCACACTCACAACCGTTGCGGCATCCCCGAAGTCATGTGATCAAAAATTCAGGCGCTTGGCAATTGGTTCATATTTATGACAGTTGCTCTGCAATTCACTTAACAAATACCTTGCTTAACAACAGAAATTTGGGGCTCAATTGTGGTCGTTTGTCGAGGGCTACCTGTAACTCATGTCCTGTTAGAGCAGAGAAAATAGCTTAGTAAAGTTGAGTACCTCCAGTTAATAAGATCAGGCAGTAAGTGATGGAAAAAAAATATTTATTTACTACAGATTTAGGAAGACTCTAGGTCAGAGATGTTAAACTCAAGAGCTTAGATCTTGCCCGAGAGGCCTCCCTGGAAAGAACGAAAGACCGGTCCGCAGTGTCTCTGCCAGTGAAAACGGAGCTTGGGAAGGCCATGCACAGCCCTCCCAAGCTCCGTTTTCGCTACAAGGGCCTCCGCCATTTGCGGCCCTCCCAAGCTGCTTTTTCGCTAGCAGAGATTGTAGCTTATAGATTGTAGAAGTTTATTTATATGCCGCCCTTTTCCCTGGGGGGACTCAGGGCGGCTCACAACCCAAGGGGGAGGGGGAGACAAACTTTTAACATATAAGACAATACATAATTAAAAAACACAACATTCATACCATTCGGGCGGGTTACAGTCTTAGCCCCAGGCCTGACGGGATAGCCAGATTCTGAGGGCTGTGCGGAAGGTCTGGAGGGTGGTGAGGGTACGAATCTCCACGGGGAGATCGTTCCATAGGGTCGGAGCTGCCACCGAGAAGGCTCTCCGCCACGTAGTTGCCAGTCGGCATTGACCGGCAGATGGAACTCGGAGGAGGCCTAATCGATGAGATCTAATAGGTCGCATGGAGGGCTGCAGGAGAATCCTCCCAGCCCCGCCCAGGCCACCATACCCCCAACATGAGTGACATTGAGCTGGCCATGCCTCTCCCCCCCGGCCCCCCGAGTCAAACACAACCCAGTTGTGGCCCTCAATGAAATCGACACCCTTGGTCTAGGATAGCATTGCCGACTCTTTTCGGCACCGAGTGCAGAAACGGGAGCCCACATGTGCGGGGAGCACTGGAAACTGGAAGAGCAGCTCCCCAGCGTGCACGTGCTGGGAAACTGAGCTTCTGCTTTCCTGTGTGCATAGGTCACTTGGTCTTCTGGTTTCTGGCGTGCATGTGTGCATGAAGACCAGCTGGCGGGTGTGCACACGAGCACTGGAAACCGGAAGCTCAACTTCCCGGCGCACACATGTGCGTCAGGGAGCTGCTATTCCCGGGTGCAAGAAGACCAGCCATGCACGCCATTGCCCAGAAGAGCAATGGGCAACGATTGGTTGCCCAGAGAGATGGCTCTGCGTGCCACTTCTGGCATGCGTGCCATAGGTTCGCCATAGCAATAACAATAGCAGTTAGACTTATATACCTCTTCATAGGGCTTTCAGCCCTCTCTAAGCGGTTTACAGAGTCAGCATATTGCCCCCACAGTCTGGGTCCTCATTTCACCCACCTCGGAAGGATGGAAGGCTGAGTCAACCTTGAGCCGGTGATATTAGAACCGCTGAACTGCAGATAACAGTCAGCTGAAGTGGCCTGCAGTACTGCACCCTAACCACCTCGCCATCACGGGTCTAAGACTAGATCAAGACTTTGAGGCCATCAAACCTAAGAGTTTGACAGAAGAGGAGTAGCAAGACAAGAGGGGACAGGTCCCGTCCCCCCCCATAGAAATCTGAATGGCCATCAGTAACTTTCTAGTTTGCTTTCAAGGAGCAGCCTATAATAATCCCTTATGTAAATATGAAGAAAAACAGGCAGGCAAGTTTCTGAATTATCTTTCGCCAGCTTCTGCTGGATTCCCCCCACCCTCCACCCTCCTGTGGGGCAGTAAGCAGGATATAATTGTAATTTGTACTTCTGGTACACATTGCAACAGCACATCTGTCTATGTTCTATTCTTCTTTCTCTAATTGGGAGCTTTTGTGAGATTACCTCGCAGGGAGAAGGGGAAAAAAAGATCCCTCTGTTTTAGAAGACAAATAAGGGAAGCTGCTTCACAACAAGTCGGATTTTCATCTGTCCAAGTCAATGCTGCCCCACACGGAGCAGCTAGAAGCAGCCTTCTAGGCTTCAGATTGGATCTTAGCCCCCGCTGGGAGAGGGCAGGGATTAAATCAGGCCTCCTGCTTGCAGAGGAAAAATCCTTCTACTGAGTGACAGCCTTTCACTCCATTTTGGAAACATAATGAGCATTCTGCCAACAGAACCAATGGAGTCATCTATTCTCTCTAGCTCTCTACCATCTATCTCTCTATCTATCATCTGTCTGTTTGTCTGTCTGTCTGTCTGTCTGTCTGTCTGTCTGTCTGTCTGTCTGTCTGTCTACATTCTCTCTCCATCCATCCATCCATCGGTTGACTCAGCCTTCCATCCTTCCAAGGTCAGTAAAATGATCCAGATTGTCGGGGGAAATATGCCTACTCTGTAAACTGCTAAGAGAGGACTGTAAAAGCACTGTGAAGCGGTATATAAGTCTAAATACTATTGCTCTATCTATCTATCTATCTATCTATCTATCTATCTATCTATCTATCTATTTATCTATCTATCTATCCATCTATCATCTATCATCTATCTGCCTGCCTGCCTGCCTACCTACCTACCTATTTATCTATCTATCTTATTTAAGAACCATCCCTCTCCCGATAGGGCAGGGGTGCCAAATTCAAGGCCCAGGGGCCAGATCCGGCCCACAGGGTGCTTAGATCTGGCCCACGTGGCTGCCCTGGAAACAGCAAAGAACCGGCTCGCGGGGCCTCTGCCAGCAAAAACAGAGCTCAGGAGAGCTGCTGACAAGAGGGTTGCAGGAGGCCATCGCAGTCGAAAACGGAGCTCGGGAGCCCACTTTCGTGGGCAAAGCACTCGGGCCAACACAGGCGTCCCCAACCTGAGTCACTTTGAGCTGGCCACGTCCACCCTAGCCACGTCCACCCCAGCCACGGCCACTCTGACCCACCAAGGCCAAACACAACTCTGATGCAGCCCTCAATGAAATCAAGTCTAACACCCCTGCTGTAGGAGGCAGTATGTAAAATTTAAAAGAGGCAAGGGATGTTAAAAGCTGATTTGAAGGCAAGGGGAAGGGCTGTTTCAAGGAGCTAACCAACTGCAGAGTTTGGTGCTTCGGTGCATATCCCAAACAAGGCCACAGAGCCATGTTTTCATACCTTTACGGAAGGCCAATAGAGTGGGGGCCTGCCTCACCGCTGGGGGAGGGAAGAATGTTCCACAGGCAACGGTGGGCAAGAGCAGAGAAAGTTGTCTTCCTACACCACACCAGTCGGGGTGTGTAACATGCCCTTCCCTCCTAACCGGGTGGGATGGATCGATGTAACGGGATGACGGTGGCTCCACAGGTATCCTGGCCCTGTGTCATGTAGGGATGTGGATAATGTGGGCATATACTGTACATGGGTAGGACTCAGCCATGGTTGGTCAGATGATCAGCTAACTTCATTTCTGCATTGCTTTCTTTTGTTTTTCTCCACAAACATTCTTAGAACTTCCTGTTCTGACCCAGGCTGCCTTAAAAAGCAAGAGGCAGGGTCTGGGTCCCGGCAAAACCCCTTTTATTGACACGACTGTGGATTCCTTTCATTCACAGTCTGCAAGGTTTGGCAAACAGTCTTTCCGAGGAATGTTTATCCACACGCACCTTATCTCGCTTGGAGAGCTGCCAGATAAGTAGTTTCCTAACGCGGGGCAAGGCAAAACTTGGCACAGGGTCTCTTATAGTCACAAACAGAACTTTCCACTCTTGAAACGACCGAAGGAACGAATTGTTTCCTGCAAAAGCCCCCTCCCCATTCGCTCCTCTTTTGTTTCCTGTGGGAGGGGCCAATCACCTCCAAGGTGTGGCTTTACTCCCACGTGGACCCTGCTTCCTTAGTTGTTCTCGTCTTCTGGCAGCTCTGCACATGCACACACTGGGAACGGGCTCCAGCTGTTCCTCTGCCTCGCTGCTGCCTAGCTCCCTCCCTGCCTCCGACGCAGAGCCCTCGTCTGAGCCTTCCACAATTCCCAGGACTGGCCCATGTTCCTCCCCAGCCTCCTCACTCTCCGACTCTGCGGCCAGCTCTGCCACAATACTTCCAGGGATGAGAAAAAATATTTCTCAATTTCTGGTAATTCTTGTGACTGAACAACCTAAGCTAGCAAGAAAGGCCTGACTCTAAAAAAAAAATAACATCCTGAATTAGCTTGATTTCTTTCTACTTAATAGCAGTGGACTTATATACCGCTTCATAGGCCTTTCAGGCCTCTCTAAGCGGTTTACAGAGTCAGCATATTGCCCCCAACAATCTGGGTCCTCATTTTACCCACCTCGGAAGGATGGAAGGCTGAGTCAACCCTGAGCCGGTGAGATTTGAACCGCTGAACTGCTGATCTAGCAGTAGCCTGCAGTGCTGCATTTAACCACTGCGCCACCTTGGCTCTTAATGGGTGAAATGTCATCCAGAAAAAAAAGCTTACCAACTGTGGTTAAAACTGATCTGAAATCCAGAGAAGCTAATCAAATCTTAATACAAAGTTTGATATGATTCATAAGCAGATAAAGGAACCTAAACCAGTGCATAACAAGATCATTGTCAGGCCTCCAGTCATATTCCTTTTAGGATCTTTGGCCTGCCACACTCTCTCTTATTTTATTATGCTGTTTCATTACTGGGGAATTGGGAGGGGGAATAGTAAGGAGTAGAATGTGGTTGTCCAAATAAAACATTCCTTTCTAGAAGCCCAAGGTCATCCTTTGTCTCCGTACCTGACCGGAACTAGAAGGGTGGAAATGCCAGCGTGACAGTGGAAGATTGGACCATGGGATAGACTTGTGGGTGTGGGGCAAGATCTTGAACTTTCAACTGGGTGGGAAACCCAGGAAGCTTTCAGATTCGGGTTTTCCACAGATGTACCAACGTGTCTCTCTTAATAAATTGGAACTTTGAGGAAAGCTCTGCCTTGAACTCTGATTTAATTCTGGAGATATTTGGAACGCTGACAATCAAACAGATAAAGGATAAATTAAGGAATTGCAGAAATGTTAGTCATATTGGAGATGAGGAAATAATAATACACTGAATAAATACATTGTCCCCCTTTTTTTCCAACTATATAAAGCCAGTTGGCTACTTTGCAAATTGCATCACTCCTATTTAGACAACATAAACTTTACTATTTTCAGATTAAGGTTCTTATAATATAGCTAATCCTCAATTTATAACCATTTTTTAGCGACCACTCCAAATTGCAACAGCATTGAAAAAGCAAAATGACCACTGATACTTAACGACCGCTGCAGCGTCCTCGTGGTCACGTGACCAAAATCCAGCTGTTGGGCAACTGGCAGGTATTTATGACGGTTGCAATGTCTCAAGGTCATGTGAATCACTTTTTTGTGACCTTCGGCCACTTGGCAACTGGCTCATATTTATGGCGGTTGCAGTGTCCTTGGTGACCAGTCCTGACAGGCAAAGTCCAAGGGGGAGCCAGATTCACTTAACAACCGTGTTCCTAATTAATAACGGCAGTGATTCACTTAACAACTGTGGCAAGAAAGATCGCACACTCACTTAACCACTCGCTTAGCAACACAAATGTCGGGCTCACGTCGAGGGCTACCTGTACATAATAAAGGAAAGCACTGGTTTTCAACCACCACACACACCACACAGGAGCCAGAGTTGATCTTCACATCAACACTGGCTCCTCTAAGAGAGAAAATTGAATGCAGCTGAAACGCAACGGACAATGTCCATGTCTTCCTGCACTAAATTACACTTTGTGTGACGCATTGCTTGCCTTTGTGCTAAATCTATTACCAAACAAAACCAAATGGCTTCCTTCCAAATCCACTGGAGAAACAAGCCCCCACCACCACCGCTTTTTGCTGGCATAAGGGGTTGTTGTATCCCTTTTTAAGCAGAGAACCACTTCTGCCCAAGTCCATAAATTTTTCAGCCTTAACAAAAAGTTTCCATATTCAGTCCTAAAGTCGGTAAGCAGAAAAGGAAAACATTCTGATGGGTACAGCCGATTATATATTTAGCAATAAATTAAAAAATGTTCAACCGTAAAGAAGGCCAGTGCTGAACGTGGATTTCATTAGGACTTTCGCCCGCTTTCATATATAGCTGAAAACGGTTTGAATCATGAAAATTAGGCCCTATAATTTCTTTTGAAGGCCTGCACAGGACAGCTTTCATTTTAACCCAATCTAACCAGAAATCCATCACTTAAATGGTAGCGTTTAATAAGCCAAGATCCGCCTAGCTCCCTCTCAGGCTGCTAAAAGCTACTGACACTGGGTCACCTACCAAGCGGAGTTTGTGTAATACATCTGCTGAAGAATTACTTTTGTATTAAGAGGATGGAAAACCACACAGCCACCCAAGATGCTTGACCGCATGCAGGCGTTTCGAACATCTGCCTTCCTTTACAGATCAACCTAAATAATTATTATTCCTTTATTTAACACAGAAACATGCTAAGTCAGCCCTTCAGGCCGCTGCCTTCTTTTTTTTTTTCTTTTTTTTTTAAAGGCACTCGCAGAGCAATGCAAAATTCTGCATAACCCGGAATTAAATTCAGAATCGCAAGCGAGGTTTCCATCCACACCCGCTGTTTGGAAGGGCTACTACCCGGAGGGTCTCTGTTAGCCAAGTTCAGACGAACTCTGCAACGCCTCGCTTGCTGGAGAGCGCATTTTGCCATTCAGCTGAAGAGGCAGGACATCAGGTAACAAAAAGCTGTACTTTCTCTAACTCAGTAAATAAGTTCCGTAGAAGCTTTCATTCACCAAGACTATGCTGAGTGGCGCGCATCAATTCCTAGAAACCTGTTCTGACCCCCACCTTGTCCGTTCAAAAACGAAAGCCAAACAGAATGTTCAAAGGAATGTTTTTATCAGTCCCGGCTCTTGCTGGCTGAGAGCCCAAAATAAACACAGATAAAATGCTCTGGCAAAAGTCCTCACTCATAAACTGCTACAAAACAGGATTATATAAATCAAGTCACTTATCCAAGTGCTTTTCTCTATGGTTGCACACGAACGGAGAACGTTGACTAGAACAGAAACGGAACGTTGACTTCTGCAACCAGGGCGTGGCACCATCAGTCTCTTTTATCAGCAGGAGGAGATCCTAATGAGCAACAGCTGCTCATTATCATCTCCTGTGAGTCCTCAATTGTTCCTTACATGGTCAGCCCTTCTCCTGCATCCTGAAACAACTCACAGGAGGTTTCTGTGTCAGCCTCTCTCACTGATCCAAGGCTCAGTCATTACCTGGGGACCAACTAGTCTCTCTGAGCCCGGCTCGGAGTCAGAACCCTGTCCAGGGCCCTCCGCCTCCTCCAAGCCTGACTCATAGGGCCCCTCGCTGTCAGAGTCTGATAGCAGCTCCAAAGGCTCCTGCCGAGCCACAACAGAAACTCATCTTCATGATGCATAACATTGATCTCTCTCCCCCCTTCTCCCTCCCTCCCTCTCTCTCTCACACACATCCACACATACTAAGCACTGCAAACTCTAGGACTAAACAATGATTATGCTCTCAACACTACAGGTAGTCCTCGCCCATAATTGAGCCCAACATTTCTGTTGTTGTTCAGTGAGACATTTGTTAAGTGAGCTTTGCCCCATTTTATGACCTTTCCTGCCACAGCTGTTAAGGGAATCCCTGCAGTTGATAAGTTAGTAACAGCGCTGTGGAGTGAATCTGGCTGTCCCCACTGGCTTTAATCGTCAGAAGTTCACAAAAGGGGATCGTGTGATCTTGGGACACAGCCATGGTCGTAAGCATGAACCGGTTGCCCAGCATCTGAATTTTGATCCTGGGGCTGCTACAAAGGTCATAACTGTGGGGAAGCAGTCGTAAGTCACTTCTTTCAGTGCTGTTGTAACATTGAACGGTCACTAAATGAATTGTTGTAAGTGGAGGGTTACCTGTATATTCTTCCAAATAATCCAAGGGACTTTTAAAAGACAAGGCTGAGTTAATCTTTGCATGGTGCCCATAACCCTCCATCCTTGTATCCTGTTTTGGCATGGCACTTTTTAAGATATAATTGGAAACGCTGGCCTAGGCTCAGCCGCCCGGAGTCCTTCGGGAGTGGGCGGCATACAAAACTAATAAACAACAGCATATAAACTAATAAACAAATTGGAGTCCATCCTGACCTTATAGAACTTGCCTGGTGATCAAATTATACCATATTATGGTGTGATATTTGACCACGTACTTCTGCATTCTAACCAGGATACTGCTTCCTTGCTTGTTTATATAATGTATTGTTGGTTGAAATGTTGTTTGTTTGGAGCGAGACTGATGGTGGAGGAAAAACCAACCACTTCCATACTACAAAAGAGGGTACAGGTGCAACAACAGCAGCTCCCACCATCTTCCCCCCCCCCCTCTTCCAAATACCCTGTTCACCAAGATTCTACAAGTGAATTGGGAAGAAAGAGGCATAAACGGTAATGCATTTTATTTTGTTCAGAAGATTCAGTTTCCCTATGAAATTGGGAAGAAGAGCCTTCTCTCAAACTAATTTAGCAATTGCATGAACAATCCAATTCCTTCTCGGAGAAAGAAAGAAAGAAAGAAAGAAAGAAAGAAAGAAAGAAAGAGAGAGAGAGAGAGAGAGAGAGAGAGAGAGAGAGAGAGAGAGAGAGAGAGAGAGAGAGAGAAAGAAAGAAAGAAAGAAAGAAAGAAAGAAAGAAAGAAAGAAAGAAAGAAAGAAAGAAAGAAGGAAGGAAGAACGGAAGGAAGGAAGGAAGGAAGGAAGGAAGGAAGGAAGGAAGGAAGGAAGGAAGGAAGGAAAAGAAAGATGGATATACAAGATTCTGTACTTACAGATCTGTGGGGATGGCAGAACCCGGGCTGCTCGGACAGGACCGTGTCGGATAGAGTAAAGTTCTTGAGCTTCTCCACTAATCTGCTCAACAAAGAGATACAGGCCTTAGATAAGACAATGCTTTTACTCCCGTTGTGAAAAGGGCATTTTAATTATTTGCAGGCTTTTAAAACCACTTATTCAGAATGAACAGAAATTCTTGCATCGACAATGAACAGATCTGTACAAAGAAAAGAAAATGTTTCTAATACATTGGTCTGATCCAAAGCTCTTTTAGCTACTACTGTAGGAAGATGGAGGTCCAAAACCTTTGTTTCAGCATCCAGACATTATTTAGAAGGATCAATCAATCAGAAAATAATTGGAAGGGAGCTTGGCGGTCTTCTAGTCCAACTCCCTGCTCAAGCAGGAGACCCTAAACCAATTTTGGATAGACGGCTGTCCAGCCTTTTCTTAAAACCTTCCAGGGATGAAGCTCCCACAACCTCTGAAGGCAAACTGTGCCACTACGTAATTGTTCTCACTGTTAGGAATTTTCTCCTTAATTCTAGGTTGCTTCTCTCCTTGATTAGTTTCCATCCGGTTGTTTATTGTCTTTCCTTCTGGTTGTTTATTGTCTTTCCTTATTGGTAAATAAGTTGACCCCCTTCTTCTTTGTGGCAGCCCCTCTAACACTGGAAGACTGCTATGATGTCCCACCCTAGTCCTTCTTTTCTCTAGACTAGCCAAACCCAAATCCTGTAACCCTTCTTCAGATGGTTTAGTCTAATACTTAGACTAATACTCTTAGTTTTCTCCTCTTTGGCATGGCTAAACACATGGCACAAAAGTTGAAACTCCACGTAAAATGTCTTTGGAGGGGGAAAAGGAAGATATAAAAAGTAATATAGTAAATTCTTTTTAAAACGACCTGCTTGTGGACATTACAAAATCTTTTCGGTGACTTTGGGGTACAGGATATTGGATACGAAGGGCCTTGGGAGTGATCGAGTACATTTTTTTAATTCACCCACGTGAGAGAATTCTGATTTTAGCCTATGTTGAATTGTGATTCAATGAAATGAATCTCTTCTCCTGCTTAGAAGGGGCTTCTAATAAACACGAAGTGCAATTCAGGTTCATAAAAGTGGGGCAGATCGATTTTTTTTCCCAACATTGAACAGTGATCGGCTCTGCTACTTTCATCCTTGATTAAACCCCCTTCGTTCCTCATAAAGTGAGTAACAAATTTTTGAGAGGGGTAGTCCTCGACTTATGACCATGGTTGGGACCAGAGTTTCCACTGCAAAGCAAGGCGGGTTGTAAAGTGAGTTGTGCTCAATTTTTTCGATCTTTTTTTTTTTGCCACCGTTGTTAAGTAAAACCAGTTTCCTCCATTGACTTTGCTTGCCAGAAGCTGGCTGGGAAAGTTTGCCCATGGCAGTCCACAGGACACTTGTAAACAGGGGTGGATATAATAAGCTGCTTGCTAAGCACCCAAATATTGATCACATGGGCGTGAGGATGCTGTGACGGTCGTAAATAGGAGGACCAGTCATACGTCACTTCTTGAGTGCTGTTGCAACTTCAAAACGGTCACTAAAAGAATGGTTGTAAGATGAGGATGACCTTAAAGGAATTCAGAAGAAGCACAGCTAAAGGTCTGCGGAGATTCTCAGTCATCCAGGTCATGGTTGTCTCAAAGGTGCTTTTTCAAAAGGAAATGAGGCTTTCTTGTTCTTCTTTGAAGGCCTTTCGCTTCTCATCCAAGAAGCTTCTTCAGCTCAGCTCAGCTAAGCTGAAGAAGCTTCTTGGATGCGAAGTGAAACCTCTTCAAAGAAAAACAAGAAAGCCCAGTTGCCTCTTGAAAAAAGTGTTCTGACCTAGGCTTCCCGAGAAAGCATAAATCGCAATCTTACTCCCAAAAACCCTCTTTTGCCGCAGTCTTTCAGGGGAATGTTGATAAACACCCACCTTATCTCCCTTGGAAGGCTGCCAGAGACCTAATTGCCAAATACAGAGCAAGTCCCAACGTAGCACAGAGCCAAACAGAACTTTTCAAAGCTTGAACTGACCAGATGAACTAATTGCTTCCTGCAAAAGCTCACCTCCCCTTTGCTCCTCTTTTATGTCCTATAGGAGGGGCCAATCATCTCCAAGCCTTACTCCCAAGTCAACCCTGTTTTCTGAATTGTTCTTGCCTTCTGGCAGCTCTGCGCACGTGCACACTGGGAACAGGCTCCCGTTGTTCTTCTGCCTTGCTGATGTCAGACTCCATCCTCTCTGCCTCCGACACAGAGCCCTCGTCCAAGCCTTCCCCAGACTCCAGAACTGGCCCAAGTTCCTCCCCAACCTCCTCACTGTCCGAATCTGCTGCCAGCTCTGCTGGCCATTGGCAGGACACAACAAAAAACACCTTTGGGATAATTCAGAAGCACATTCATGTCCTTACACTCTCATTACCTAGTCTAGAGTTCATGCAAATAATCATGTAACTCTAACTTTTAGTTATTATTTTATTTAAAGCTGCGTAATGATAGAAGCGTAATCCAATAGTGGTGTTTTAGATGCTCTTAATACATCCAGGCTACATTGCCAAATCAACTCAAAGGTGGTTTTTAAAAGGCAACTGGGCTTTCTTTGGTTTTTTTCCTTGAAAATGTTTCACTCCTTATCCACGAAACTTCTTCAGTTCTCTGCTTCTTCAGAACGGAAGAAACTTCTTAGATGAGAAGTGAAACGTCTTCAAGGGAAAAAAAAACAAAGAAAGTCCAGCTGCTTTTGGAAAAATTACCTTTGGGATAAACATGACATGGATGATCTAGTGAAGTTTTAGTTTAATATATTATCATTCTGCAATCTTTAGCAATCCAAATTTCTCCTCCCAATGCCTTGAAAAATTGATCGGAAATAAACTGATCTGGAATAAATCATATATAACTTCCAAAAAAAAGATATACTCGCCAGTTTTATGATCAAAACTACTTGTAATCATTCGTCCTTTATTTTATGGACTGATTGTGTATGATTTTATTAATTGGACTGAGCTGTATGTTATAAGTTTTATTGTGTTTGCAAGCCACTTAACTTGCCCAATAAACCATCATAAAAGTAACATAAATAAATGTTTCTGCAGAATCCTAAAGTAGGAATGTCTTGTAAGGATCTTGATATAAGCCATGAGGGTCAAAATTATACTTCTGTTAAAACATCTTCCAAATGTTTAAAGCAGAAAATATAACAGCTGTACTAAAATATAAGCAAAATCCATTCATTATTTGAACATTGCTTTATACTGTCTTTTGTTATTTTATCTGTAATTCCATAATGAAGCAAAATCCAAATATATTATGAATGATAAAGACAGAAGTAAAAAATACTAACACACCAATGAGACAACTACAGATTGGATAAAGAAAATGTAACAATATTCTTTCAATTACAAATTCTTAATATCATATCAAACTGCTAGAAAATGTTAAAATCATTAAGAGAGGAATATTTCTAATTTAGTATATTAATATATCCTTGAAGCAGTCATTTTTACTACATTTGAACTTTCCTCATAAACACAATGGAATTTTTGAAAGATCTGTTTACATCAATTTTCATCTCAGATTTTGTACAAAAAAATGATGCCTTTAGACCCACAGAGGAGGAATGTTTCTTGAATAACTATTTCCAAACTTTCAAACAAACAGAACTCATAGAAAAACATGGGATTTATCCAATGAATTAAATAACATAATAAATTATAATATGTGTGAGTTTTGATAAATGGGTGTCATTATTTACAATTGAATAGAACTCTGGAATTCAGCATAAATGTGTACAAAGTAAAACAACAGGCCACTAAAAATTATATTACAATTTCCAAAAAGAAAAAACCCCAATGCTGAACATATGAACACGGAGAGCTAACAGGAACTTGTCAAAGAATCAGACCTTGTGAAGGAATGGCGGAAGGAAGGAAGGAAGGAAGGAAGGAAGGAAGGAAGGAAGGAAGGAAGGAAGGAAGGAATGGATTAGAGATTAACAGAGTTAAAAGGGACCTTGGAGGTTATCTAGTCCAACCTCCCTGTCCAAGCAGGAGACCCTACACTATTTTTGACAGATGGCTGTCCAGTCTCTTCTCAAAAGCCTCCAGTGATGAAGTTCCCACAACTTCCGAAGGCAACTTGGAAGGAAGGGAAGGAGTAGAAGGAAGGAAGGAAGGAAGGAAGGAAGGAAGGAAGGAAGGAAGGAAGGAAGGAAGGAAGGAAGGAAGGAAGGAAGGAAGGAAGGAATGGATTAGAGATTAACAGAGTTAAAAGGGACCTTGGAGGTTATCTAGTCCAACTTCCCTGTCCAAGCAGGAGACCCTACACCATTTTTGACAGATGGCTGTCCAGTCTCTTCTCAAAAGCCTCCAGTGATTAAGTTCCCACAACTTCCGAAGGCAACTTGGAAGGGAAGGAAGGAGTAGAAGGAAGGAAGGAGGAGGAAGGGAAGAAGTAGAAGGAAGGAAGGAAGGAAGGAAGGAGGGAGGGAGGGAGGGAGGGAGGGAGGGAGGGAAAGAAGGGAGGTAGGAAGGAAGGAAGGAGGAGGAAGGGAAAGGAAAGAAGGGAGGGGAAGGGAAGAAGTAGAAGGAAAGAAAGAAGGAAGGAAGGAAGGAAGGAAGGAAGGAAGGAAGGAAGGAAGGAAGGAAGGAAGGAAGGAAGGAAGGAAGGAAGGATGTGTTCAAAGGGATTGAACTGTCAGGCACAAAGAATCAGGCCCACACATTAAGTTCCAATGAAACTGATTTATTGCTCATGGCTACACACAAGAATCTACTAACAGTCAACACTAAATTGGTGCTAGATAAAAGTCAAGGGAATTCAAGGAGGATTGGATTTAGATCCCTTGTGGGGAGGTAACGATTCTAGGCCGACTCCTCTCTTATCTCCACCCCAGGCTCTCTGCCTGTCCTTCTCCTGCATCTGGCACTGTTTGAAATGCTGTCCCAGTCCTCCAAAAACAGTTCCTGACTGCAAGAGGTGCCTCTCGGGAGCTTCGGGTTGCCCGTTAGGGGTGACTGAGAGATTATTTACTGTCGAAAGTGTATTAAGCCACCCACTTTCCAAGGAAAGATAATACGAGTTTGTCAGTGAGGAGGGCCTGGGTGCTTTCCCCTCTAAGTCAACTGTGTACTCAGCCTCTCCTGGAAGCCTATAAAGGGGGTCAAAGAAAAACAAAAACATTCTGCCGTGGTGACAGGAACCCTGCAGTTATGATCTGCCAGGTTTATGGAATGTTGCTTTAACAGAAGCTATTAAACCTCGCTCCATAAAGGATCAGGACAAACACCGGCTCTCCACCGGTGAGTTCATGCTCTTCATTGTCTAAACGACTGAGGCTCAGGGTATAGAAAATAAATAAGATGAGCGTCTACTTTTCATCCAGGGAAGCAAATATGATTTCACTGACATAATTGGCGGTTGGGGAGGAGGAGGGGGGGGGAGGATGGCTCTCATGACTAGAACAGAGCAAATGAAAGCTGTCATTCAGAAGCATAAGCAACTGGAAGGGGTGAAGGTTTGCAGCGTAGGGAGACTCTCTGAACGTTTTGAAGGCTGTGCAAAGAACCTTGAGCTTAAAATAAATGGAAGGACAAACAGCAGTAGTACAGGTACTCCTCCACTTGCGATGGTTCGTTTAGTGACCGTTCAAACTTACAACAACACTGAAAAAAAGTGACTTATGACCTCCGCTCGTCCTCCTCCACCGACTCCGGCTCTGACGGGGCCATGACAAAAGATTGTAAAATGGGCCACGATTAACTTAAGGAAATAAGGTTCTACATTTAGGCAAGAAAAACGAAATGCACAGGTACGGTATAGGTGGTACCTTGCTCAGTAATAGTAACTGGGAGAGGGATCTTGGAGTCCTAGTGGACAACCATTTAAATAGGAGCCAGCCGTGTGCAGCAGCTGCCAAAAAAGCCAGCACAGTTCTAGGCTGCATAAACAAAGGGATAAGAATCAAGATCACGTGAAGGATTAATACCACTTTACAAGGCCCTGTAAGGCCACACTTGGAATACGGCATTCAGTTTTGGTCTCCATGATGTAGAAAAGATGTGGAGACTCTAGAAAGAGTGCAGAGAAGAGCAACAAAGAGGATTAGGGGACTGGAGAGTAAAACCTATGAAGAACGGTTGCAGGAACTGGGTATGTCTAGTTTAATGAAAAGAAGGACTAAGGGAGACATGATAGCAGTCTTCCAATATCTCAGGGGTTGCCACAAAGAAGAGGGAGTCAAACTATTCTCGAGGGCACCTGAGGGCAGAACAAGAAGCAATGGGTGGAAACTAATCAAGGAGAGAAGCAACTTAGAACTGAGGAGGAATTTCCTGACAGTTAGAACAATGAATCAGTGGAACAGAAGTTGCCTCCAAAAGTTGTGAATGCTCCAACACTGGAAGTCTTTAAGAAGATGTTGGATAGCCATTTGTCTGAAGTGGTGTAGAGTTTCCTGCCTAGGCTGGGGGTTGGACTAGAAGACTTCCAAGGTCCCTTCCAACTCTGCTACTGTATTGTGTTGTATTGTAACTTAATAACGGCCTTGCTTAGCAACAGAAATTCTGCTACCAATTGTGGTTGTAAGTCAAGGAGTGCCAGGATAGCTCTGAAGAAGAACGATGGGGGCCTTTAAGTCACCGACAAGTGTTGGAAGACCAAGTGGAGCCCTTCTGGGAAATTCCTGAGATGTGTTGCTAACCACTTTGGCTCTTGGCAGAATCTGATCAACCACCCTTGAATGGATATAAACCAATACAGATAACGTGGGTTGAAACGGTGACCTTCAGGGTGCATTTCATGTGTGCTCCAGGAAGGAGGAAAAGCAAATTGACGCCACACCACCAAGCCTAACAACTTTTGATCTCTCTCCAAAGGAGCGAACTCTTCTGTGGGAACTTGGGGTGAAGGGGAAGAAAGCAACGGAAGTTTAGGAAGTTAAAAGAAGCAAAGAAAGAAAACACCTGTGGAAAACCTGTTCAAGGATCCTAGTTTGGACTAACCCCACCTAGGCAGCCCTTGTTCCTAGGTGAAAAACCCGGGTCCAAATTTTCTCCCTCCAAAAAGCCACTTTGTGAGATGGGCTTTCGAAGTTACAACAGCATTGATAAAAGCGACTTAGGCGCCTACGGCATTCCCACGGTCACAGGTTCAAGAGTCAGACGCTTGGCAAGTGACTCGTATTTACGGCGGTTGCGGTGTCCGCGGTTGTGGGATTACCGTTTGCGACTTTCTGACGAGGAAGTCAATGGGGAAAACTAGGTTCGCTTCACAGCCATGTTGCTAACTGAACAATTGCAAAGTTTCACTTAATGACAAGAAAGGCTGTAAAATGAGGCAGAATTCCCTTAACGACTCTCTTGCTTAGCGAGGGAAATTTTGTCCTCGTTGATGGTTGTATCTTAAAAGGATTAACGGAGAATCAAGACTGCTGGCTAGGCATCTTTTGCGAGGCGTGAACCGCTAGAGGTCAGCGTCTTCAGAAGCGTAAGAGCCGTACACCTGTAGCCCAGCCCCACCCGCAGCGCGAGAGCCCCGTCCCGAATGCGCAAGAGGGGGGGGGGGAGTGGAAACATACAAAACTGAAAAGGTGCCTTTTGTCTCCTTGACATCTGGAACCAGATTTTTTTTTTAGGACGGCAGAGAAAAAGACTTCAAGGATAAATCCGAATCCTTGTCTTAATTCCCGATGACAGGCTTTGTTGTCTGGGAGCGCACCAGTTTGAATCCCTCACAAACAAAAACAAAAGGAATACTATTTCTCTTACTGTGCAAACAAATATTTTCCAACCATGGAAAATAGCTTTCATATGGGGAGGGATTGTTGGGGGGGGGGGAGCTGCGCGGAGAAATGGAAAGGATTAACCAAAAAGAAAAAAAAGAAAAGAAAAACTTTGCAGCCAATCATGAGAGCAATAACAAAATCAAAAGTGGGGCATCATCAAGAGCAGTAAATTGCCAGTTGTTTGATATTTCTACCGCAACTGGGTGGGGTGCTGGCAGAGCTGATGTGTGAGGCACATGTCCTCCTTCTGAAAAGTGACAGGGATGTCAAGTTATTAATAAAAAGAGCAGGCCTGCCGTTTAAGACTTCAGATAGATCACCAAAGTGCAGCTCCTGCACGCGAGGAAACCGCATTGTGACTAAATGCAACGGGGGAAACGTGTTTCTCGGGAGAGCCACATTTGCTGGAGGGTCCAAGTCAAACCCCAGGCATGATGATCTATTCTCATCTCGGGGGGGGGGAGTGGGGAGTAGCGCAGAGCTCATGGAAAATGGCAGAGAAGGTTCTCTACCTGGACCCCATCAAGTCAGAATCTTTTAGGGGTTCATAATGTACCTTCTTGGCTGCAGTTCCCCATCTGCAGTGATCTTGGAGCCCAGGAAAATAAAATCTGAAATCACTACCCCCATTTCTTCCCCATCTATTTGCCAGGAATTGAGAGAGCCGGATGCCATGATCTTAGTTTTCTTAATGTTGAGTTTCAAGCCAACTCCTGGGGAGGAAAGCTATGGCAAATCTAGACAGCATCCTAAAAAGCAGAGACGTTCCCCTGCCAACAAAAGTGTGTATAGTCAAGGCTGTGGTTTTCCCAGTTGCAATGGATGGCTGTGAAGGTTGGGAAATAAGGAAGGCTGAGCGCCAAAGAATGGAGGCCTTTGAACTCTGATGCTGGAGAAGACTCCGGCATTGAGTCCCTTGGACTGCAAGGCCATCCAACCGGTCAGTCCTAGAGGAGATCCACCCTGACTGCTCTTTAGAAGGCCAGATCCTGAAGAGGAAACTCAAATGCTTTGGCCTCCAAATGAGAAGGAAGAAAGACTCCCTGGAGAAGAGCCTCATGCTGGGAATGACTGAGGGCAAAAGAAGAAGGGGACGACAGAGAAGGAGGGGCTGGATGGAGTCACCAAAGCAGTCGGCATGAGCTTCAATGGACTCCAGAGCATGGGAGAGGACAGGAAGGGCTGGAGGAAGGTTGCCCATGGGGTCAAGATGGGTCGGACACGACTTTGCAACTAACAACATCATACCTTCTCTGCCACTGCCCCCTTCTTCTCCTTCCATGCACCCCAATTCCTGATCGCCTACCAAGTTGACTTAAGGAAACAAAAATGATTACTACTAAAACTTGGACTTGACTGTTTGCAGATAGGATTTGAAACAAGGCCCCCATGCAATGCCCCTTGGGAACAAGGTCAAGTGCAGGGAGTCGGGGCTCAACATAACCTAACTGTGGAGAGTTTTATGCTGAAAAACACAGGCAGGGGAAAAAAATGTTTTAATTTTTTTTTTAATCATTGCTGAGATTATTGTGGCCGGCAAGTTTTCAAAGGCTCCTCTGATCAATGGTTGGCATCTCTGTGGAGTCTTAGAGCCTGACAACCCTCATAATCCCATCTAACAAATGGTTTTTGTTTGTCTTTGAATGTGCAGTTGGTGTAAAATGTAAGGCAGCTCCAGATTTCAGTATCTTTTATTTCCTGATGTAAAACAGTGGTGAACTCCCCCTGCATCTTAGTCTTCTGACCGAGGCTTCCCAAGAGCATGAAGCAAACTCCTTGTCCTGACAAAAATCCCTTTTATTAATTTGCTGTGAATTCCTCTCATTCACATCCAGCAAAGTCTTTCAAGGAAGGATTTGCAGTCACAGACCTTATCTGGCTTGGAGAGCTGCCAGGCCGAGATCTTGGCAAGGAATCTCAGAGAGTCACGAATCAATTAAGCGAGCTAATTGTCTCCTGCAAACTCCCCTCCCTTTTCGCTCCTCTTTTATTTCCTCTGGGAGGGGCCATTCATCATCCACCTGTGGCCTTACTCCCAAGTCAACCCTTGTTCTTTAGCTGTTCCCTTCGTCTGGCAACTCTGCACATGCGCACACTGGGAACAGGCTCCAGCTGTTCTTCTGCTGCACTGCTGTCTGACACTGAAGGCAGCTGATAATTGGAATATGACCCTGCCCCCCCCCCTCTGCCTCCGACACAGAGCCCTCGTCCGAGCCTTCCCCAGACCCCAGGACTGGCCCATCTTCCTCCCCAACCTCTTCACTGTCCGAATCTGCTGCCAGCTCTGCTGGCCCTCGCAGGTCACAACACTTAGCTCGAAATCTACTCACATTTGCAGCTCAACTTCTCTAATTCCCTGATGGTGTGACTGTCGTAATTGTGAGGACCGGTTGCTAAGTCACTTTTTTCCAGTATTGTCGTAAATTTGAATGATTGCTAAAGGAATGGTTGTACGTCCAGGATGCCCTGCCTGCTTCCCCCCACCCCCACCAATTTGTGGGTTAATACATGTTGTAACTACAAATCTGCTGCCAAAGTAATTTCTTTTTTGAGTAAAAAATGAAATGTTCACATATTTCAAAATACAGGTAGTCCTCGAGTCACGACCACAATTGAGCCCAATATTTATGTCGCTGAGTGAAATGTGTGAAACGAGTTCACCCCATTTTACGACTTTTCCTGCCACAGTAGCTAAGTGAACCATCGCATTTGTTAAGTGGGTAACACGTTTGTTAAGTGAATCTGGTTTCCCCCATTAACCTTGCTCTTTAGAAGGTCGCAATTACGTGACCCCAGGACACGGCAGAGGTCATAAATATGAACGAGTTGCCAAGCATCCAAATTTTGATTGCTTGACCATGGGGATGTTGCAACAGTCATGTGAGAAATGGTCAGGTCACTTTTTTCTGCATCTGCTGTAACTTTGAACAGTCACCAAATGAACTGCTGTAAATTGAGGGCTACCTGTATATCATGGATTATAAGGAATTTTAAACTGCTACAATCAACATCTGCTCAGTGGGAGCCAAAATATTTGCTATATGAGGTTTCTGCAGGGTTCCAGAGAGACAAAACTCCTTTAAGCTCAGCAATATCCAGGCAGGAGGTTGGACTAGAAGACCTCCAAGGTCCCTTCCAACTCTGCTATTGTATTGTATTGTATATCCATCTATGTGCAATTTCCATTTTTTGCTGCAATAGATAAAATAATAAAACTCTACATGGGATCAACATTTAACAGAATACAATACAATACAATAGCAGAGTTGGAAGGGACCTTGGAGGTCTTCTAGTCCAACCCCCTGCCTAGGCAGGAAACCCTACACCCTTTCAGACAAATGGCTATCCAACATCTTCTTAAAGACTTCCAGTGTTGGGGCATTCATGACTTCTGGAGGCAACGTCTGTTCCATGGATTAATTGTTCTTAACTGTCAGGAAATTTCTCCTCAGTTCTAAGTTGCTTCTCTCCTTGGTTAGTTTCCACCCATTGCTTCTTGTTCTACTACCCTCAGGTGCCTTGGAAAATAGTTTGATGGGGGCAACTTTAAGTTTTGGAGCAGATTCAGCCTTCCCCTCTAAATATAATGTTTATATACAGGTAATCCCCGACATACAACAGTTCATTTAATGACCGTTCAAAATTACACCATCACTGAAAAAAATGACTTATGGTCATTTTTCACACTTGCAACCACTGCAGCATCCCCATGGTCACCTGATCAAAATGTGGATGCTAGGCAACTGACTCATATTTATGACGGTTGCAGTGCCCAGGGGTCATGTGATCGCCATTTGCGACCTTCCCAGCCTGGCTTCCAACAAGCAAAATCAACAGAAGCCGGATTCACTTTATCACCATGTAATTCATTTTAAGCGCAGTGACTTTGCTTAACAACAAAAGGGATAAGATTGGCTGTGACTCAAAGGACAACGGCCTTGTTTAGCAACAGAAATTACTGGTCCTAATTGTGGTCGTAATACAGGTAGTCCTCGACTTATGACCACAATTGAGCCCAAAATTTACAACGTTAAGTGAGAAATTTGTTAAGTGAGATATTTTGTCCCACTTTTCTTGCCATTTTTGTTAAGTGAATCGCTGACGTTGTTAAATTAATAACATGGTTGTTAAGTGAATCTGGCTTCCCCATTGTCTCTTGCTTGTCAGAAGGTCGTATAAGGGGCTCACGTGAGCCCGGGACTCTGCTACTGTCATAAATATGAGGCAGTTGTCAAGCATCCGAATTTAAATCGCTTGGCCATGGGAATGCTGCCACTGACCTAAGTGTGAAAAAATGGTCATCGGTCGCTTTTTTCAGTGCTGTTGTAACTTTGAACGGTCACTATATGAACTGTTGTAAGTCGAGGACTACCTGCACACAACGAAGCGCTGCCTTGCTTCTCTTTCCCTCCCTCCCGTTTTGACCCCTGCCAAAGTCTTGGGTCTTAAGAGCAGAATGGATGAGCCTTTAGATCACACAGGGCTGGCCTCCTCCGGGTTCCGTCTACCAGCCAATGCCATCTGGCTACTACCCGGGGGAGGGCCTTCTCTGTGGCAGCTCCGGCCCTCTGGAATGAACTCCCCGCAGGGATTCGGACCCTCACCTCTCTCCAGGCCTTCCGAAAAGCCGAGTCAAAACCTGGCTTTGCCGGCAGGCCTGGGGGTGATGAGTTCCCTCCCCTCTCGACATGTATGGTTGTGCGACTGTTGTTTACTTTTATTATTTGTATTTTGTTTTTTATGTTCCCCTTTTTCCCCCTTGAATTGTTCGCCGCCCTGAGTCCTCCCGGAGAAGGGTGGCATACAAATAATAAAATTCTAATTCTATATGTTCAGAGCCAGCAGAAGAGGCAAAACTAACTGATACAGCAAGCAGCATCAGGAGCTTTGAAAGGAGACTGGGGCACATTAGCAGAGAACATCCCTATTGACACACATTAACCGTTATAGATGACGACAGCATGGAGAAGGCTGAGTTCTGGGCTCCAGTGATGGAGAGGGTCAAAACCCAGTTATGTCCATGATTGCTGAAGCTGAATCCAGATTGACACAATGGGTGTTATTCTTACTCTTTAAGGTCTCCCTCCTTTAAATCATCAGATTAAGACCCAGATTAAGAGGCAAAATTCTTATCGTTCAGACTCGGTCTTAGAAATACAGCTAGTCCTCACCCCAATTACAATTGAGTCCCTCCTTACAACTACAACTGAGCCTAAAATTTCTGTGGCTAAGCAAGGCAGTGGTTGTGAGTTTTGCCCTGCTTTATGACCTTCCTTGTCGCAAGTTGTTTAAAGAATCACTGCAGTTGTTAAGTTAGTGCCATGACTGTAGAGCAGGGGTGTCAAGCACAAGGCCCGCGGGCCAGATTGTGGTCAGATCCGGCCCTCTGTGAGGATGCTGCAGAGGTTGTAAGTGTGAAAAATGGTCATGTCACTTTTTTTTGGTACCATTGTAACTTCAAACGGTCAGTGCACAAATGGTACAGAAATTTACACTCCACTGCTACCAACTGTAATATTTCTACACCTTGCTGGTAGAACTAATCGTAAAATTGTGCTTAAAAAGAAGGTGAGGATTCTAAGGGACCAGCACAAATTGTGGAATTACACCTCACGGGATTTAACTGTTTGCAATTCTGACCAGCACTGACGTGTGTTCAGACAGTGATGGTTAACCTTTTCGGCACTGTGTGCCAAAACTGGAGCATGTGCGCATGCACACACATGAATGTGCTCCAGTTTTGGCACTAGGTGCTGAAATGATTTAATCATCACTGCTTTAGAATATGATTGAAATAGAGAAACAGAGAAATAGAGACTGAAATAGAGAGATCTTGAAGACCAGTTGTGCGCACGACAGAACACAGAAAAACAGCTGGCGAGGGCGCACGTGCCCAGAGAGAGGGCTCTGCGTACCCCCTCTGGCATGCGTGCCATAGGTCCGCCATCATGGTGTTAGAATATAACAACCTAAGGACAACCACAGGTTCTGAAATCTGAACTAGAGTGAACATGTGCTAAACTCTGCTGGCTAAATGCTTATAGTTCAAGAAATGCTTGACTTTCAATTAATCAGAATAGAGCTGGAAGGGACCTTGAAGGTCTTCTAGTCCAACCTCCCAGCTCAAGCAGGAGACTATACCATTTCAGATGGGCATTTGTCCATGTTGTATCCCTTCCCCTTTGCTGATTTCATCTATCTAAAGTCTGCAACACAGTCCTTTCAGCAGGTCCAAGAAGGCTCCACACCCAGTTGCACCACTCAGGCGACCCTGAGGACAGAGATAAACCTCCAAGTGGCCTCAACGACTCTCTTAAAAGGATGCAAATGACCAGCTCTCTGCACGGAGTATCAATCTTTCCCTTCCCCACCATCCGGTCAGAACTGAAGAAGCTTCTTGGATGAGAAGCAAAATGTCTTCACAGAAAAAAAAAACAAGAAAGTCCTGTAGGGACAATTGTCCCCCTCTTGGGACAATCATGTGTCACTTTTTTCAATGCCTTTGTAACTTTGAACAGTCATTAAATGAATGGTCGAAAATTTAGTTGGCTTTTTTTTGGGGGGGGTTACCTATTAGCATTATGGAATAGTTTTGATCAGCTGATACGAGTCTTTTTCTTTCATTTTGAATAGTTAGTCCTCAACTTACAACAGTTCATTTAATGACTGTTCAAAGTTACGGCACTGAAAAAACTGATTTATGACCGTTGTTCAGACGCTTGGCAAGTGATTCGTGTTTATGAAAAATGGGGCAAAACTCACTTAACACTGACTCACTTAGTAACAAAAATCTGGGGCTCAGTTGTGGTTGTAGGCTGAGAGCTACCTGTGTAAAGTTTTTTTTTTATAACACACAACTATACAATCAAGCATTTAACTTAGCCCTGCAGTTCATTGACCTGTTTTGCACAATGCAAAAATAATGAGTCAACGTTTCTCACGCATCAGAAATGTCCATTTTAATCAGGCTTTGGCTCCATATGCTTTCTTATGACACAGCCCTCCACGTATGAGGAGGAGGAAAAAAGGAAGAGAGGGGAAAAAAACAAGCAAAACGTAATTATAGCAAAAAGTCCCACGTTTCCAACTCATAAATCATACCCTTTACGGTTTTGTCTGATTTCACTGCACAAACACACAATTTCATTTCTTGTTTAAAGAGGGCTTTTAACCTTCCCACCCACACTTTCCTTTCAAAAAAAAAAAAAAAAGAAAGAATAAAATAAAGCAGCTTCTCTTCTTGTGTTTCGTAGATTAACGGGAGGCACTTCAAAAATAAAATAAAATAAAAACTCGCTGTTGCTCTGCCCCCAACCGTTAACAGATCCCTTTGAAGGCCATCTAAATGGGATACTCCATTTGCAAGTAACACTTTGGTAGTCAAAAGATCTGACTCAGAAGGGATTTTAATGCGAAACCACTCAGACTGGGAAGAGACACACCGTCAGAAACGAAGGGCTGAGAAGTGTTTCCAAGGCCCGTGTAACACCATTACGGAGGGTGTCGGCTTAGGAACTGTCATAAACACTTCATAATCACTCAGACACAAACCGGGCTGCCCGGAGCACATTCGTTTTATTAAGTGCTGAATAGGTGTCCAGCTGAACAGAGAGCCAAAGTACAACACTACAGATAAAAGTGAATTTCGGGCGTGGGACTTTACACATGATACGGGGAGGGCAACAGCTTGGCAGACATTTCCAAAGGGGAAAAGAAAAGAAAATCTTTCTAAATATAGAAATGTTAAGACGGAGGTAGCACAAGGCGGTTAAAGAGCACAATTACACAAGGGCGTGCCTTGAATCTTATCTTTCAGGAAGAGGAGCAGACTTCCTTGGTGGACATTCAATTCCCCCTACCCTCACCCCAGGGATAAACTGAAATTGTTTGGGCTGAAGCGCTCAGAGATAGAGGGATAGACTCAAGATCAAGGGAAGTGTTAATACCACTTTATAAGGCCTTGGTAAGGCCACACTTGGAATACGGCATCCAGTTTTGGTTGCAACGATGTAGAAAAGATGTGGAGACTCTAGAAAAAGTGCAGAGAAGAGCAACAAAGAGGAGGCTGAAACATACAAAAAACAGTTGCAGGAACTGGGGATGAAAAGAAGGACTAGGGGAGACACGATAGCAGTCTTCCAATACCTCAGGGGTTGCCCCAAAGAAGAGGGAGTCAAACTATTCTCCAAAGCACCTGAAGGCAGGACAAGAAGCAATGGGTGGAAACTAATCAAGGAGAGAAAAAAGCCAACAGAGTTCTAGGCTGCATAAACAGAGGGATAGAATCAAGATCACGTGAGGGGTTAATACCACTTTGTAAGGCCTTGGTAAGGCCACACTTGGAATACAGCATCCAGTTTTGGTCGCCACAATATAGAAAAGTTGCAGAGACTCTAGAAAGAGTGCAGAGAAGAGCAACAAAGAGGATTAGGGGACTGGAGGCTAAAACATATGAAGAACGGCTGCAGGAACTGGGGATGTCTAGTTTAATGAAAAGAAGGACTAGGGGAGACATGATAGCAGTGTTCTGATATCTCAGGGGCTGCCCCAAAGAGGGAGTCAAGCTATTCTCCAAAGCACCTGAGGATAGAACAAAAAGCAATGGGTGGAAATTATTCAAGCAGAGAAGCTACCTAGGATTAAGGAAAATTTCCTGAAAGTGAGGACAATTAATCGGTGGAACAACTTGCCTCCAGAAGTTGTGGATGCCCCAACACTGGAGGTTTTAAAGAAGAGACTGGACAGCCATTTGTTTGAAATGGTATCGGTCTCAGTGGCCATAAAACAACTTGCTCACAAAACAAAACCATCTTCACTTCAGTTACTGGGTACTGTTGCTCAAGGACCATGGAAAGTTTGCTGAAGGTGCTGCTAAAACTCACTGATTTAAGCCAGCAATCTTTAAAATGTACGTTTTCCTCAACTTACAATCCTTCATTTAACAATTATTCAAAGTTACAACAGCACTGGGGGGAAAAAAAGAATAGTCTTGGCACTTACAACCAATGCAGTATTCCCATGATCATGTGATCAAAATTCAGGTTTTTTTGGCAACTTGGCATGTATTTATGACAATTTTACTGACCCGGGGGTCACGTGATCACCATTTGCGACCTTCCGACAAGCGAAGTCAATGGGGCAAGCTGGATTTGCTTGGTGACCATATGACTCACTTAGTAACTGCGATAATTAGCTTAACAACCGTAGCAAGAATAGGTTGCAAAATCGGGCCTTACTCACTTAAGGACTGCCTTGCTTAGCAATGGAAATATTGTTTTTTGTAATCATAAGCAATTTCTTAGAACTTATCCCAAAGGTGCTTTACTAAAGTCTACAGCTAGACTTTTTTTTCCCCCCTTGAAAATGTTTCGCTTCTCATCGAAGAAGCGACTTCAGTTCCGAAGAAGCAGAGAACCGAAGAAGCTTCTTGGATGAAGAAGCAAAACATTTTCAAGGGGAAAAAACAACCCGAAGAAAGCCCAGCTGCCTTTAGAAAAGAACCTTTTATGGCATCTAATGAATTGGATCACTGGGAGTCCCCATAGACCAGTGTTTCTCAACCTTGGCGACTTTAAGTCCTGTGGACTTCAACTCCCAGAATCCCCCAGCCAGCGCAGGTGCGCTGGCTGGGGGATTCTGGGAGTTGAAGTCCACAGGACTTAAAGTCGCCAAGGTTGAGAAACACTGCCATAGACATTCTCACAACTTACTACATTAGCAGTATACACATATGAGATTCAGACGAACATTTTCCTCTCTGAAGGAAGCAATCAGTTCAAGAGTTTCCCTCAAAACAGAGAGTAGGATACGTCTAGGTCAATTCTTCACCTAATCTCCTCTGTGAACGAGAGAAATCCCCCCCAATTCTTCACAACTGGCAAAGGTTCTCCTAGGGGCAGAATTCGCTGGGGTAGGGAAGGGGGGGGGAAGCAAAGGGCACCAGAACCCACTTCCATTACTTGATAAGGCAAAATATCTTGCTGTTTTGTTTTCTTCCCCTTTAAGAGTTCATGACTGCCCAATTCCTGAAACAACCAATGTTGCTCAGGGCTTTAGCGACACCTACTGCTCATTTGTAGAAAGGACAGCTGTAGAAAGAAAATCTTTTAAAGAGGGAAACTCACGTTGTTGCATATGAAGACAGTGTCTTAAAACACACAGGTAGTCCTTGAGTTATGACCACGTTGAGCCCAAAATTTCTCTCGTTGAATGAGACATTTGTTAAGTGAGTTTTGCCAACTTTTTACGACCTGTCTTGCTACTGCTGTTAAGAGAATCCGTTTCGTTGTTAAGTTGGGTTACATGGTTATTAAGTGAATCCGGCTTCCCCGTTGACTTTGCTTGACAGAAGGTCGCAAAAGGGGATCACGTGATCCCAGGACACCGCGACCGTCATAAATGCGAGTCAGTCGCCAAGTGTCTGAATTTTGATCGTGTGACCACGGGAGAGGCTGCAAAAGTCGTAAGTGTGAAAAATGGCGACAGGTCCCCCTTTTCAGAGCCGTTGTAACTTTGAATGGTCACCAAATGAACTCTTGTAAGTCGAGGACTACCTGTATGTCGTATCTGTAAACAGATACAGGTAGTCCTCGACTTACAACCATTCATTTAGCAACCATTTGAAATTACAGCAGCACTGGGGGGGGAAAGTGACTCACAACAGGTCCTCACACTAACAGCCAGTCCTCACACTGAAAACTGTTGCAACATCCCCACAGTCACATGCTCAAAATTTGGGTGCTTAGCAAGTGGCATGTGCTTATGATGATTGCAGGGTCCTGGGGTCGCGTGGTTCACATTTGCAACCTTCCCAGGTAGCTTCCGACAAGCAAAGTCAATGGGGGAAGCCAGATTCATTGAACATGATTCACTTAACTGCGGTGCTTCATTTAACAACTGTCAGAAGAAGGGTTGCAAAATCAGGTGTGGTTTAACCTAGCAATTGCCTTGCTTAGAAACAAGAATAGTGGGGAAAGTGAAACAAAACAATAAAATGAATTGAAATAAAATCATACGTCAAGGACTACCTGTAATAATGACTGGTATTAATGCTAATAGTGTTATTCCACCCAATAACTATGGGTGGAATTAATCAAGGAGAGAAGCAACTAAGGAATTAAGGAGAAATTTGACAGTGAGAACAATTAATCAGTGGAACAACTTGCCTCCAGAAGCTGTAGGTGCTCCATTTGAGGGCTTTAAGAAGAAAATGAACAACCATTTGTCTGAAATGGTATAGGGCAGTGATGGTGAAACCCTTTTTGGCTCACGTGCCATAAGCAGGGGGAGCGCAGGGGGGTAGTGGCGTGGGCGTGCCACACCCATAATGCAATGCGCAACCCCCCCAGGGCGCATGTGTACATGAAATGAAATAAAATAAAAATAAAAGTCAATCTAATCCAGCTCTTTCTGAATGTCAGGCTCTTGTCCCACACAAAATTTCTTTATGATAGGATAGAAAATTATCAGTACTGTCTGTTATGTGAGGACAACGAGGTCCTGAATCACACTTGAAGTGGGAAAATCCAAAGTTATGAATCAGACTTGAACTGGGAAAATCCTCCTAAATTCTCAGACTTAAAAATAAGCCAGGAAAATTATTTTTATACCAGATCCATTCAGATATCTACCACATCCTGTATTAATTGGCAATAGTTCTGCAGGATCTCAAGGTGGCAACTTGCCCTCTCTCTTTAAATTCTTGTTACAATTCTTCTAATTAAAGATGTTTATGATCCAAGCTGTGTTTTTTTTCCACAGAAAATGTATCCTTTTGCCATTCAGAGGAGCAGAAAACATCTCCCGTGCTCCCTCTTCTTTAATTCATCAGGGGGGGAAAAGTAGCTTTATAACCTTCGCATCAGAGAACAGACTTTATACTCCCTCACTGAATCCAAGGTGCTTTTTTTCAACAGGCAACTGGACTTTCTTTGTGTTTCCTTGAAGACATTTTGCTTCTCATCCAAGAAGCTTCTTCAGTTCTGGCTGAGTGATGGAGGATGAAAGGATTTATATTCCTTTCATCCTCCAGTACTGCAGGCCACTTCAGCTGACTGTTATCTGCAGTTCAGCAGTTCAAATCTCACCGGCTCAGGGTTGACTCAGCCTTCCATCCTTCCGAGGTGAGTGAAATGAGAACCCAGATTGTTGTTGGGGGCAATATGCTGACTCTGTAAACCGCTTAGAGAGGGCTGAAAGCCCTATGAAGCGGTATATAAGTCTAACTGCTATTGCTATTGCTATCTGGTCATTAGCACTCTCTCTGAGAGTCCTTGAGGTCAGAGCTGAAGAAACTTCTTGGATGAGAAACGAAACGTCTTCAAGGAAAAACAAAGTCCAGAGGCCTTTTGAAAAAGCACTTTTGGGACAGCCATGAGAATCTCGATGACTGAGAGTCTCCGTACACAACTCCTTCACTCCAACCGTTGCTGGAATTGGGTAGGTCTAGTCTGATGAAAAGAAGGACTAGGGGGGAGACATGATAGCAGTCTTCCAATATCTCAGGGGCTCCAAAGCCCCTGAAGGCAGGATAAGCAGCAATGGGTAGAAACTAACCAAGGAGAGAAGCAACCTGGAACTAAGGACAAATTTCCTGACAATTAGAACGATTAACCAGTGGAATGCCTTGCCTCCAGAAGTTTGAATGCTCCAACACTGGAAGTTTTTAAAAAGAGATTGGGCAAGCATTTGTCTGAAATGGTATAGTGTTTCCTGCCTAAGCAGGGGGTTGGACTAGAAGATCTCCAAGGTGCCTTTCAACTCGGTTATTCTATTCTATTCTGTTCTGTTCTGTTCACTGAAATTCTGCTTGCTGTCCACTAACCTTTCCCTTTTCCTTCTCAGCTACGAGATACTTACAGGTATGCTCCATATCTGTATCCCGTCACTGTAGCCAATCATGAGCAGAAGAGGGGGCTCGTTCCCCGTGCTGTGCATCTCATGCAGCTCCACATTCCTTAACGTATCTAGAGGGGAAAAAAGAAGATCAGAAAAAGGAATCAAAGCCAGAATCACCAGACTAGGACAACGCTTCCATGGCGTCCAAAGAATTACTTTGGATAGCGGGACCGGTGGCATATAAATAAAACAAACCAAAACGAAACGAAATATTCCATTATCTCTAGAGAAATTAAGGGAGGAAAAACCCCATGTTATTTCATTAACTTGCCCATGCAAGGCTTTGACCCGCTACCAAAGGTACATGCAAACAACAAAAGCACGTGATCACCAGTTCTAACCCTCCAGCTGGCTTCCAACAAGCAATTGAGGGGAACCAAATGTCAAGCCTGAATTTGATCGGGTTGTGGGATGGTTTGTATTCTGCGTTATGCTAACATGAATTCAGTTTGACACAGTTGGAAGCAGAAAGGGGGAGAGGTGTATGTAGTCAACTACATTCCAATGGCTGGCCAACCGGAGGAGGAGGAGTGAAGCCGCCAAGCAACCAGCTCTCATTCTGGCTGGACAGTGTGACATATTGTTTGAAAAAATAAGCCATCTTTTCTTTTGGACCTCAGGCCTGCCACACTTTCTATTATCCTAGTATGCATTTTCTATTGTGGGAAAATGGGAGGGGGGATTATACAGAGTTGTGTGATATGTAGCCATAACAAAATTCTTTCTAAAAAGCCAAGGTCATCTTTTGTCTCTGCACCTCTGCACCTGATCGAAACTGGATGGGTGGACTCTGCCTTTGTGGCAGTGGAAGATTGGACTATGGGATGGGCTTGTGGGCAAGATCTTGAACGTTCAACTGGGTGGGAAAAACCGGGAAGCTTTCAGATTCGGGTTTTCCCAGATGTGCCAACATGGCTCTCTTAATAAATTGGAACTTTGAGGAATCTTTTGCCTTGGACTCTGATTTACTTTTGGATGCTATTTGGAAACCTGACACCTTATTTATAGTGGGTGAAAAGCCCGGGAACTTTAGGCTTTTCATCAGTTTGTGCAAAGATGGTGTATCTAAATAAATTTGTTCTTTGAAGAAAGGAAATGCCTTAAGAGTTTGATTTGTGATAGATGCATTACTTGGAACTGACACCAAATTTGTGCAATAAACCACATAATTCATTTAACAACTGCAACGATTTGCTTAAGAACTGTGGCAAAAAAGGTCGTAAAATGGAGCACTTTAACAACTATCTTACTCAGCAAGGGAAATTTTGGGGTTCAATTGTGGTCGTACGTCGAGGACTACGTGTATAGGCTGTCCAATCAAGGACGCTTTCCTCTTTGTTACCATCTGATATGGAAAGAGGCGGCTCTCAAAATGCAGATATGACAAGACTGAGCAAAAACAGCAACGCCACAAATTGAACTGGGAAGCTTGGAGGGGGGGGGGGAATTTGTTGTATACCTGATGTACAATGACAATAAAGGCTATACTATATTATTATAGGGGGGGGGGGGGGAGACTTACCGTTCAAGTCAGAATTTTCAAATCTGATCCAAACTATTTTCTCTTTTTCTTCTGTTGGAGCTGTACTGCTATAAGCCTGTAAGAAAAGAGATGAGGGTCAAAACAAAAACCCTCAGTTGTGCAGTTAACACCTATTTAGCTATGACATACAGAGCCAATTTGGTGTAGTGGTTAAGGTGCTGGTAGAAAAACCAGGAAACTTGAGAGTTCAAGTCCCTCCTTAGGCATCAAAGATGGCTAGGTGAATTTAGACCAATCACCAGGAGACGGTGAGTTTTAATCCGGCCTCAGGCATGAAAGCCGGGTGGATAACTTTGGGCCAATCATCAGGAGATTGGGAGTTTTAGTCCTGCTTTAGTCATGAAAGCCAGCTGGGTGACTTTGGACCAATCTCTCTCTCTCTCTCTCAGCACAACCCACCTCAAAGGTTTGTCATTGTGGGGAAATTAGGAGGAGGAGGAAGAAATATTAGGTTTCTTTGCTGCCTTGAATTGTTTATAAAGTAATACAGGCAGGATAAAAAATCTAATAAATAAAATATTGCATCCTGTCACCAAAAATAGTACATAGTCTCCCTCTCCTGGCTGCCTGTATGCAATGCTGTCGTTTTCAAACCTTCATACTATATTGCATAGCTACTACGGTAGTTTTCTGGTAGCTGCTAAAGGGCATGGTATATTTGTATTCCACTTACAATACTACGGTATGCAGTACTGACGTTCCTCTTCAAGCAGGCCACTACTCTTTTCATCTGTGGTCCCATTGTGATTACAAAATAAGAGAGTTGGAAGGGGCCTTGGAGGTCTTCTAGTCCAACCCCCCTGCCTAGGCAGGAAACCCTATACCACTTCAGACAAATGGTTGTCCAATCTCTTCTTTAAAACTTCCAGTGTTGGAGAATTCACAACTCCTGGAGGCAAGTTATTCCACTCATTAATTGTTCTAACCATCAGGAAATTTCTCCTTAGTTCTAGGTTGCTTCTCTCCTTGATTAGTTTCCACCCATTGCTTCTTGTCCTGCCTTCAGGTGCCTTGGAGAATAGCTTGACTCTCTCTTCTTTGTAGCAACCCCTGAGATATTGGAAGACTGCTATCATGTCTCCCCTAGTCCTTCTTTTCATTAAACTAGACATACCCAGTTCCTGCAACCGTTCTTCATATGTTTTAGCCTCCAATCCCCTAATCCTCTTTGTTTCTCTTCTCTTCACTCTTTCTACACTCTCCACATCTTTTTTACATCGTGGCGACCAAAACTGAATGAAGTATTCCAAGTGTGGCCTTACCAAGGCATTATAAAGTGGTATTAACACTTTATCTTGATTCTATCCCTCTGTTTATGCACCCTAGAACTGTGCTGGCTTTTTTGGCAGTTGCTGCACATGGACGGCTCATATTTAAATGGTTGTCCACTAGGACTCCAAGATCCTTCTCATAGGTCCTACTATTGAGCAAGGTACCACCTATACTATACCTGTGCATTTTGTTCTTCTTGCCTAAATGTAGAAATTACTTTTTTCACCATTAAATTTCATTTTGTTAGATAGCACTGAATATTCAAGTCTGTCAAGATCCTTCTGTATCTTAAGCCTGTCTTCTGAAGTGTTGGCTATTCCTGCCAGCTTGGTGTCATCTGCAAATTTGATGAGTTCCCCATCTATCCCCTCATCCAAATCATTGATGAAGATGTTGAAGCGTACTGGGCCCAAAACAGAGCCTTGGGGTCCCCCACTGCATACTTCCCTCCATGTAGATGCAGTTCCATTGAGGACTACATGTTGAGTGCGGTTGTCAGCCAGTTACGAATCCATCTGGTGGTGATGCTGTCCAACCCACATTCTTCTACTTTATCTAGTAGTGGGTTATGGTCTACTTTATCAAAAAGCCTTACTGAAGTCCAAGTAAATTATATCAACAGCATTCCTCAGGTGCACTAGTTTTGTGACTTTGTCAAAGAATGCAATAAGATTAGTCTGGCATGAACTGTTTTTGACAAACCCATGTTGGCTTTTGGCTATTACTTTGTTTGCTTCTAGGTGTTCTCTAATTCGTTGCTTGATTATCTTTTCCAGAATCTTCCCTCGTACATCTTTTTACAACCACATAAATACTCATATTCTGAATTTAATTTCTTTTAAAGTATACAACTAATTTTCATAACATGTTAAGCCAAAATCCAAACAGTCATATTATGACTTATTGTGATATATAAACTATGACCCACTGATTAACATAACTTGAGAAGCTCTTTTCCTCCATTTTTAATTACACTTTCTTTGGGGGGGGACCACAATTAACACAGGTGCCCCCCAGGGCTGTGTGCTCTGTCCCCTTCTCTTCTCTCTATACACCAAAGACTGCATCTCAAAAGATCCCTCTGTTAAAATACTGAAGTTTGCAGATGCTACAATAGTGATTGATCTCATTCAAGACAACGATGAATCTGCATACAGATGGGAAGTTGAACAACAAGCCTTGTGGGTACAACCAGAACAATCTTGAACTAAATACACTCAAAACCCAAGAAATGGTGGTGGATTTTAGAAGAAAACCCCCTCTACTACCACCTCTTACAATATTAAACAACACAGTATCAACAGTAGAGACCTTCAAGTTTCTAGGTTCTATCATATCTCAAGACCTAAAATGGACACCTAACATCAAAAGTGTCATCAAAAAAGCACAACAAAGAATGTTTTTTTCTCCGCCAACTCAGGAAGCTCAAACTGCCCAAAGAGCTGCCGATTCAGTTCTACAGAGGAACTATTGAGTCTGTCATCTGCACCTCTATAACTGTCTGGTTTGGTTCTGCAACCCAAGACGACAGACACAGACTTCAACAGATAATCAGAACTGCAGAAAAAACAATTATTACCAATCTACTTTCCATTGAGGACCTGTATACTGCACGAGTCAAAAAGAGGGCTGTGAAAATATCTGCACACCCCTCACATCCTGGACATAAATTGCTATAGTGCACTGCACACCAGAACAACTAGACACAAGGACAGTTTTCTCCCAAATGCCATCACTCTGCTTAACAACTAATTCCCACAACACTGTCAAATAATTTACTAAGACTGTATTACTATTCTTCTTCTCTTCCTTCCTAGTATCTATCTCTTTCCACTTGTGACTATAACCATATTGCTTGTATCTTTCAATTTATACAGTTTTGTTTACTAGTATGATTTGATAGTTTATTAGTAACCTTGATTATCACTATGTTGTCTCTTTTTATTCGTGACAAATGTATCTTATCTTTTTATGTACACTGAGAGCATCTGCACCAAAGACAAATTCCTTGTGTGTCCAATCACACTTGGCTAATAAAGAATTCTATTATATTCTATTTAAGAGGACAAAGTGTAAAACGGGGGTCCCCAACCCTTGGGCCGTGGATGGGCATGCCAGAAATCGGGCTGCGCAAACAAGCAAAGACCCTGTCAGATCTGCAAGGCTTTTCTTTTGGACTTCAGACCTGCCACACTTTTTACTATTCATTTTCTATTGTGGGAAAACGGGAGAGAGGATTATACGGAATTGGACGATATGTCACCATAACAACATTCTTCTTAGAAACTCAAGGTCATCCTTTGTCTCTGCACCTGGCCGGAACTGGGTGGCCTCTGCCTTCATGGCAGTGGGAGATTGGACCATGTGATGAACTTGTGGGTGATGGGGCAGGATCTTGATCTTTCAACTGGGTGGGAAAACCTGGAAGCTTTCAATACAATACAATACAATAGCAGAATTGGAAGGAACCTTGGAGGTCTTCCAGTCCAACCCGCTGCCTAGGCAGGAAACCCTTTCAGATTCGGGTTTTCCCAAATGTCCCAACATGGCTCTCTTAATAAATTGGAACTCTGAGGACCCTTTTGTCTCGGACTCTGAGATGCAAGTAGCACTCGGGTAAAACCTCTCTCCATGGAACTAATCCCTGGTACCCAAAAGGTTGGGGCTGTCGATTTAAACACAGCGGCACACCAGTTGCACTTGCCTGTGGTACGACATCTTGCAGAAATGTGACGACACTTTCCATGTAGGACTGCTCCCTGGAAAGGAAAGATGAATATCCATAAAAAACAATGGTTATTATATACATACATAAATATCCATGGTTAAGGTTACAGGTTAAGCAGCATCACAGAATGGGACTGAGAAACAGTAACCCAAAGAAATGAAGGGCATAAGATGACAAAAAAAAAGACAGGCAACATTGGAAGAAGTTAGATTTAAAATTGCATTTTTTTTCTGAACGCTACAGATTCCCCCCCCCCAAAAAAAGTTGGCTGTGATACTTTTATTATCAGAATTCACTAGAACATAACATGAACAACTATGAACAATTTTGTAAAAATAAATGTCCCTACAAATTGCTAGAAGAATAAAAACTGACTTCAAAAGTTAGAGAGGGTTTCTAAGAAAAATGACAGCCTTTAAAATGGTGAGAATTAAGACTTGAGATTAATTATAACAGCTCATAGTAGCTACAACTGCTTTGAACTCTGGGTTGTATCAGACAAAGCAATTCCAAAGTGGATATCGAAATAACCCACTACCAAAAACTTCATTCCATCACTCACACAGGTAGCGTGTTTAGCAAACTTCAACAGCAGACACATTTAAGTATCATCTTCCATTTGGAACTCTAGATGAACTGTATGGAATTGTATCTATAAAGTGATGATGCTGGCACAGTGGCTATAATGCAGTATTGCAGGCTGACTCTACCCACTGCCAGGAGTTCGATCCTGACCAGCTCCAGGTTGACTCAGCCTTCCATCCTTCCGAGGTCGGTCAAATGAGGACCCAGATTGTTGGGGGGCAATAGACTAACTCTGTAAACCGCTTAGTGAAGGCTGTAAAAGCACTGTGAAGTGGTATATAAGTCTAAGTGCTATTGCTATTAAGTACTTACGTAACAGCCTGTGGCCGGACTATCACACCTCCGGTACATCGGCTTGGACGGCGGGGAGATTCAGCAGCCATTACTGTTCTAAATTCCTGGAAGCAAGAACCGAAGTGTTTTTGAGTTATGTCTCACTCTCTCTTCCTCACTAACTTCTTCAGTGTTCGTCAACAGCACTATTTTAAAAAGAAATCGATACAGCAAGTCCACAGGTCAGAAAAGGCAAGTGATGATGGATCAATGACATATTTTACCTCCCACAGCTCAAAACCTTGAGTTGGAATCTCTAAAGCCCTGCCTGAAAAAAATGCCCTGATCACCTTCCTATGTAGATAGAAGTAATAGAAAAATTAAGTCAGTCCTCATACAGTGGTTACTTCATCCAATCACATTAAGCTAAAATCAAGCAAGGGGCAGGAAAGCTCATAAAATGTAGTTTGGTGTGAGATCCATTATCACTAAAATCAGAGGGGCTTGTTAATTACTGCCTAGAGTAGCCTCACAGTGAGATAGATGCAAATAAATTTAACAAATAATAACAGATTACAGAGTTACAATACAATACAATAGCAGAGTTGGAAGGGACCTTGGAGGTCTTCTAGTACATCCCCTGCCTAGGCAGGAAACCCTATACCGTTTCAGACAAATGGCTATCTAACATCTTTTTAAAGATTTCCAGTGTTGGAGCATTCACAAGTTGGGACCGGTAGGTCAGGGGTGTCAAACTCATGGCCCGCGGGCCAGATGCATCACGTTCTGGCCACGCCCACCCTGTTTTAGCGAAGCGTGGGAAGTCGTGATATGTCATGTGACAACGTGATGACAACATGATGACACGAGCTTGATGCCCCTGTTGTAGGTCATCAAGTCCAACCCTCTGCCCAAGCAGGAGACCTTACACCATCTCTGACGGATGGCAGTCCAGTCTCTTCTTGAAAGCTTCCAGTGATGAAGCTCCCACAACTTCCAAAGGCAACTTCCATGGGTTGATTCTTCTCACTGTCAGAAACTTTCTCCTTATTTCCAGGTTGAATCTCTCCTTGATCACTTTCCATCCATTGTTCCTTGTCTGGCCTTTGGGTTTTTTGAAAAATAGGGTGACCCCCTTCTTCTCTGTGGCAGCCCTTCAAATATCGGAACAATTATTTCAAAGATGTACCCGAAGCACAACTAAATATGGAAATCGACCAACTGCCAGCCTCACAGGAAAATGTTCATCTGAAACCATCCATGACTTTCTTTCCTCTATCCTGGGGTACAAAAGACGTTAAAAGCCTTTGCTGTGGAAAGAGTTTTTTCTTTTAACCTCTCACTAGAATAAAGGAATGTTTCCTTCCTCTTACAGACTAAAAATGGGCTAAAAACATACCTAAACCCAGGTTTTTTTTTTAGAATTGTCAGGGGGGTTTATACAACTGGATTAACACATACAAATGAATCGCCAGCACAACAATAGCAAAACCATTAAAATAAGTCAAGGGAATTAAAAACAATTATCCATAAAATACGTGACAGTGCAATCGATATCCTACAAACAAATAGAGCTATTTCACACATTCCTTAACTTCTCGGGATCCCTAAGGTCAGAAGCAAAAGTCTTTTGAAAGGACAATAGGGTCGAGGTTGAGCTTCTAGGGCTGCCAGGTATGGGGTGTGGGTCTTCCTCAGGGGGATGATATATAGATAGTTCTTGAGCTACAACGATTTGTTTACCATCAGTGGCAAAAAGTGACCGTTTTCCACACTTATGGCCATTGCAGCATCCCATGGTCGCATAATCAAAATTTGGGTGCTTGGCAGTGTATTTATGACACTTACTGTGTCCCAGGATTGCATGACCCACCTTCTGACAAGCCAAGTCAACGGGGAAGCCAGATTCACTTAGCAACCGCGTTACTAGCTTAACAGCTGCAGTGATTCCCTTAACAACTATGGCAAGAAAGGTCACAGATGGGGAGAAACTCACTTAACAACTGCCTTAACTTAACAATGGAAATTTTGGGCTCTATTGTGGTGGAGGGTGGCTTGTTTCCAGAGAGCGGGTGCCATGGCAGAAAAGGCTTTCCTCCTGAGCCCTTTGCCCGATGAAACTCCTTAGTAGACAGGACCTTTTCTGCTGTGATGAGATGGTTAATGTATTGGATGGGAGATGTAACCAACAAGAGGCAGTTCCTCAAGTAACCCACCCCCATGCCATGTAGGGCTCCATGGGTCATAACCAGCATCTTCAATTGAATCTGGACAACCAATTCAGCCCACAGGGTAGGGTTGTAACTGCCACTGGTCAAGGAACACATATAACGCCAACGCATTTTGCATCAGTGGCAACTTCTCGGTGCTCTTCAAGAGCAGCCCCTTGTAGCGCACCTTACAGTAATCCATTTGGGAGGTGAGTGACTAAGGGGTGTGTGTGACTGAAAGCAGAGCCTCCTAGTCCAGGAACAGGTGCAACTGGTGCACAACCTGAAATTGCACAACTGGAACCTGCCATGGAGGAAGGAAGAGAACCAGCACAATAGTGATGCCCACCTCCAAACCCTGGCGTAGTCAATCCAGAAGGACACCATGATCAGTGCAGCAAGGATGGATGCACTACCCAAATCCCATTCCTGTCAAAGGTGATCTAAAGGTACAACTAGTCGCTGTGTTGTTTTTTTAAATATGGTTTACAGCTTAGATTTGCTACTTAGCAGAAAGCCTGTATTCATTTTTATGAATGTAAAAAGGTTGCCCAAGAGAGAAGGAACGTGGGAAAGTGTAATAAGTAGCAGATACTGTATATCAATAAGCCCCAGAATGGTGTGTAAGATTTATTCTTGTATTGTATTGTATTGTATTGTATTATTTGTATGCTGCCCTTCTCCGGGAGGACTCAGGGCGGCGAACAATTCAAGGGGGAAAAAGGGGAACATAAAAAAAACAAAATACAAATAATAAAAGTAAACAACAGTCGCACAACCATACATGTCGAGAGGGGAGGGAACTCATCACCCCCAGGCCTGCCGGCAAAGCCAGGTTTTGACGGCTTTTCGGAAGGCCTGGAGAGAGGTGAGGGTCCGAATCCCTGCGGGGAGTTCATTCCAGAGGGCCGGAGCTGCCACAGAGAAGGCCCTCCCCTGGGTAATAGCCAGGTGGCATTGGCTGGTAGATGGCACCCGGAGGAGGCCAACCCTGTGAGATCTAATGGGTCTGTGGGAGGTAATTGGCAGCAGGCAGTCTCTCAAGTACATTCTACATTGACTGATTCTCAACTATTCCTTCCTCCTTGCCATGTTTAATATATGCCCTCCAAGAAAAGCAAGGTAATTGTTTCCTAAGATCAAAAGTTATTATTTTATTACTATTTTCAGTCTTCTAACAACTGTCCTTTAAACAAGCCCACAAATGAGTTCAAAGGAATCCTTCAGGCGCATAGACATACCTGGCCAGCAGGGGGCCACAGTATGTTTTGATAACCCCAAAATCTGAAACTGGCAGAACTGTGTCAATTATAAACTCAAATGTATACAGGTATTCCTCTACATACGGCCACAACATTTCTGTTGGTAAATGAAGCAGTTGTTAAGTGAGTTTTGCCCCATTTTATGAGCTGTCCTGCCATGGTTGTTAAGTGAATAGGACGTTGGTACTTACCTGATATGCCTCTTCTCACGGTGGGGGAGGAGTATCCAGGATGGGTTGACCTTGGACTGAGTCAGATAAGCCCTTGGTATACACCCCTGGTCCACCAGGCACCGCCCAGTTATCGGTGAAGAACTCTATCCGACCCGTTGTGCCATCCACTCCAGACCTTTGTTATGCTTTTAAACTTTTTATTGGGTTATAACTTAAACGTATTAGTGCAACATCCATCATAACACGTTATATTATCATGTGGGGTCTGGATACTCGTCCCCCACTATGAGAAGAGGCGTATCTGGTAAGGGCCAACGCCCTTTCTCCATAGTGAGGGGAGGAGTATCCAGGATACTGGGGAGCGGGGGAGTGCTCCAGCGCTGCTGGAGCCTCCGTGGCAGGGCTTGCCTTTGGAAGGCTTGTGCCCTTTGTCTCCTGCTTGCCCAGCAGATTTCCTTTTCTGAGTGATACTTGTCTCACTCAGAGGCCTGGGCAGCGTGCCGCCCCCCAAGGGGGTTTTTGGCAGACCTTTTCGCAGCTCGGGGAGCTGTCCAACTCGCTTGCGGCTGCTGCTGTAGGGAGACAAATTATTCCTTTTCCTTTCTTTAAAATTCTTCCAAATTATCGGAGATCCAGGATGGCAAACCGTCCAGTTGAGGGACTGAGTCGATAACAGGGCGGTGCCTGGTGGACCAGGGGCGTATACCAAGAGCTTATCTGACTCAGTCCAATCAACGAGAGGATAAGGTCAACCCATCCTGGATACTCCTCCCCTCACTATGGAGAACACTGCAATTGTTAAATTAGTAACAGTTGTTACGTGAATCTGGCTTCCCCATTGTCTTTGCTTGTTAGAAAATCACAAAAGGTGATTTCATGACCCCAGAACACTGCAACCGTCATAAGTATGAGTCAGTTGCCAAAAGCGTCTGAACTTTGATCATGTACCATGGTGAAGCTGCAACGGTCGTAAATGTGAAAACGATCATAAGTCACTTTTTTCAGTGCCGTTGTAACTTCAAATGGTCACTAAACAAACCATTGTTAAGTCAAGGACTATATACATATGGTTGTCTCCTCCTTTCTACTCCAGCCCCTGCTGTTCTATCTCAAACTCCAAGAGCAGCTAGGTATTAAAAGAAAAAGCAGAATTTGTTGCATACAGAGAGAGAAAGGATTTTTTTTTTGAAGAACCCCTATTTTCAGACACTTCCAGTGTCTCCATCCTCCCTATCCCAAGAGCACCTCTAGTAGTATCTCTCTCTGACTCCCCACCCTATCAAATGTTCTTGTAGATGTTCCTTCAACTCTTACATTTTTGCTTTTTCACTACCATTTGCTGTTAAATTAGTAGATAAACCCATTGACATTATTATTATCCGCACTGTAGAATTAACATACACTACAAAAGGTGGGACAGACGATCTTTCAACCCCATTCTTTCCTAATACTATAAAACAGCGGTCCCCAAATCATGGGCCATAGACCAACACCGGGCCGCAGAATGCCAGAAACTGGGCCACGCAAAGCCCCACCTGTGGGATGCAAGTAGCACACAAAACTATGGCCCATCCGGTCCACTGAAAAACTTCTCTCCACAGAACCGGTCCCTGGTGCCCAAAAGGTTGGGGGCCGCTACTATAATAGGTTAACTGACAAAGTGTTGCCTAAATCATTGTTTGGATTGATCAATACAATGAAGGCAAAAGGTATCAGCTTCTTATTCTGCTGGCCTGATATAAATAAAAAACGTAGCCACTCAAGTAGTAGTTAAAAAGCGGTTAAGAGTGCAGCGTGCCAAACCACACCATTAGTTATCAATGGTCAATGTCCACCGATGGCTGTGTTCTCAGAGCACACTGACCCACAAATTAATCATGTGGTTAGGGTATAGTTAACATGTAAATCCAGACAACTGAGTCGGTTACCCCTAGCCAAGTATGTCAACACAGGACCTGTTTGCTTACGAAATAATTAGCCAGATTCACACATCAATCAGGCTGCTTGGCAGCATATACCATTCCAATACATTTGGTGTCTCGTGGGTATTGCAATAATTGTGGAGGGGAAAGATGGCATTGAGGAAGAATAGTCATTTTGTTATTCATTGATCTGATTAAAGTAAATCAAAATAGTGGCCTTTTAGAGTTTGCAGGACACAGTAGCTGGGTTTGCATGAGATAATAAACCTCAAACTAACCAACTGGCTTTTACCTAAAATGCCATGGCTTAATTTACAGTTCAATGTATTTTGCAAACTTCAAAATTGGTTCATTTGCCTAGACCTTCATTAAATTATCCATGGTTAGAACGGTTGTGCAAATACATTCTATATTCCATGTCATATTCCTGGTTAATTTGAATATACTAATTGTAATATTCAGTCGTGTTATTTTATTTTTGATATTATCAAGTGATGTACGGAGGTCATTACGCTCAATCTCAACATAAAAAACAGTCTCCTCAATCACTCCTTATTCAAACATATATATATTACATGTAATAGCCCTTTCAATTAATCCTTGTCTCTATCCTACACAAAAACTAATCTCTGGTCTCATACATTACACCAAAGCGTAATATTAATGGAAAATAATATTTGTAGCTCAGAGTTGAACTGTGGGGTCTTCATTGTTCTCTGAGCTGGGTTATTTTCCTGCAGCATTTTATTACCCAACTAGGTAACATCAGGGGCGGGTTGCCGGCGTTACTGCCAGTTTGCTTTGCATGCTCTTTGGGCGCATGCACAGTTGCCTGTAAATAGTTCTGCACATGCACAGAACATTTAAAAAGGATGAAAAGACATGCTGGCAACAGCAGTGGCAATTGGGGAACCGGTTCGGAGATGTGGCCAGCCTGGGTCACTGCCGGTTCTGCGGCCCAGGCCAACATGGTTCACCCGAACTGGTGTGAACTGGTAGCAACTCACTGCTGAGTAACATCAGCAGTGCTAAAAGAGAGTGGAATTTGCTGTTATTATGTTATAGCCCTGATGATGTTACCTAGTAATGAAACTTCTGCAAGAAAACCATCAAGCTCAGAAAACACCAAGAACCCCAAAACCATAGAATTACTTGTTTGATTCTACTATACGGTACCTTTATACAACACGCTTCGGCACGATTGATCAATCACCGATAGCTGACTGATTTTACAATATCATGCTAAACTGTAAATAAACTAACCATATCACATCTTAGTCCCTTGTTGTCGTCTATAGTTTATGTGCATTTTCCAATCAGACCCCTGTAACAATTCTAGGTAAATTCAATATACAGGTAGTCCTTGACTTACAATCATTTGTTTAGTGACCGTTTAAACATTATAACAGCACTGAAAAAAGTGACTCATGCAAGTTTTCCCCACTTACAACATTCCCATGGTCACGTGATCAAAATTCACTTGGTAACTGGCTCATATTTATGACTGTTGAAGTCTTCCAGATGTGATCACCTTTTCCAAGCTTCCGAGAACTAAAGTCAATGGGGAATCGAGATTTGCTTAACAACCATGATTACTAACTTAACTGTAATGATCCACTTAATGACTGTGTAAAGAAAGATTGTAAAAGGGGGCAAAACTTGCTCAACAACGGTTTTGCTTAGCAACAGAACAATCAGGCGCAATTGTGGTCATAAGTCAAGGGTTACCTATACAGACATACACATCATAAAAATACCACAGCATGAAGAAAAACAAGAATTTCTTCCTAAACTGGAAAAAAAGAAGCCTGCGACAACCCCAGTATCAGGCTGCCCAGTGATGTCCTGTGATAATTTTAATAACTGATAAAAAAATACAAAACAGAATAATAGTTGAAATAATAATAGTTGAATAATAGTTGAAAGGGACTTTGGAGGTCTTCTAGTCCAGGGGTCTCCAATCCTTTGGACCTCAGGGACCACTAAATTCATAATTTTAAATCCCGCAGACCACTAATATGATCTGCCTAATGACCAGGTGGGTGGGTGTAGCTAGATGGTCATGTGACTGGGCTGGCATAGCCAACTGATGTCACTCACGTCAAGGGGCACTTCGCAGGCCTCTACTCGCCCCTCCCCTCCCAGCCACTCCTCGCCAGCCCGTCCTGCTCCTTACAGCCCAACAGGAAGCAGTTGCTGGAGCTAAACAGCCACCATGAGAAAGTTGGAATGACCAAGGAGGAGGCTCAGCAAAAGTACCTCATTGAGGACTACCAGCATAGGCTCAGCAGAAGCACCTCATTGAGGACTACCAGCATAGGCTTTCCAAGCAGTGGGAGTGCAAGGCCAGGTACCGGCACCTGGAGGCTCATGGGACTGAGAAGGTCAGCCAGTTCCAGGCCATGATGCAGCCTCACTGGAACAAGGCCCCCCAGCTCCTGGCCACCAGCGATGCTTCCTTCCAGCCTTCGCCCAAAGCCCCTCACCAGGAGGCTGAAGCAGACCCCAAGTCGGAATTTCTGCCCCCCTCCGACCCCCACAAAAAAAAACCAAAGTGGGAGACTCTCTGCAGCAACACAAATGTTCATTGTACGTATGCGTCCAAGGGGCATAGTTTGAAGACCCCTCATTTAGTGCAATATAAAAAATGCAGATAATTTTTCTGCGGACCACCAAAAGTTTCTCATGGACCACCAATTGGTGACCGCTGATCTAGTCCAACCCACTGCTCAATTATTGTCAATTATTAATGTACATTTGTTTAAATAAGATAAAGCTTTAGATAGATAGATAGATAGATAGATAGATAGATAGATAGATAGATAGATAGATAGATAGATAGATAGATAGTGATAGATATGAGAGAGAGAGAATGAGTGGATAGATAGATAGATAGATAGATAGATAGATAGATAGATAGATAGATAGATAGATAGATAGATAGATAGATAGATGATAGATAGATGATAGATAGATGATAGATAGATAGATAGATAGATAGATAGATAGATAGATAGATAGATAGATAGATAGATAGATAGATAGATAGATAAGATAGATAGATATAGAGTGATAGTGATAGATATGAGAGAAAGAGAATGAGTGGATAGATAGATGGATAGATAGATGGATGGATGGATGGATGGATGGATGGATGGATGGATAGATAGATAGATAGATAGATAGATAGATAGATAGATAGATAGATAGATAGATAGATAGATAGATAGATAGATAGATAGATAGATAGATAGATAGATAGATAGATAGATAGATAGATAGATAGATAGATAGATAGATAATGTTTTTGTAGATTTTCACGGGTGTTAGGTATGCTGGTCTTGTTGTATTTGGGTCTTTTCCCGTATAAGATCTTACAATACAACAAGACCAGCAGATATATATATGTATACACACACACATGCATATATACACACATAATACACACACACACATATCTATACATATCTATATACATACCTATACATACATACATACATACATAATCTATATACATACATACACATACATACCTATTATATGTGTATATTATGTATTGTGTGTGTTTGTGTGTGTGTTTGTGTGTGTGTACACAGACACACAAAATTACCGGGGGGGGGGGGTTAATTGCCACAGCCATGAGGGGAGCATGAAAAATTGCCTCAGCTCAACCCACCCAGGCTGTGGAAAACCACGGTTCGGAGCCAAAGGACGGCCCGTTGCTTCATATCCGGCAACTCCACAGGCTCAGCACGATGGGCTTCGGGATCATTCGCTGCCTCTTGAGGCCGGCCTACCTCGCAGGGCTGCCGTGAGTGGGGGGGGAGGAGAAAAGGGGGGCGTGGAAGGAGAAGGAAATCTCGGCGGGGGCTTGATGTTCCCCCAACTGACGCCGCCTCAGGCACCCCCTTTTCCCCACGTGGCCCCCGACTTCCCCACACACGTCAAATTGGCTCCCTCACAAACGCGCGCGCGACCCTCCCCCCCACCTTCCTTGCCAGCCTGGCTTCCCCTCCCCCCCTCCCTAACAAGCCCCACCCACCGCTCGCGCTTCCTCCCCCTGCCCCCCCCTCCGTCTTACCTGCTTGCCGTTGAACCAGCCTCGTTTTCTCCCCCTCCCTTGCCAATATTTGGGACCCTCTCACCGGCCGCCGCCCTGACAGCCAATGGTCGGCCAGGGGAGGCGGGCGTGTACGGCCGTCGGATCCAATCCGCAGGCAAGCAGGGCGGTTGGCAACACTGCTGGGGGTGGCTGTCCCTCTCCCGCTTCTCTAACCGACGTTTCCCTTCTTGCCCAATCGCCGCAACTAAGCTAGGTTGAGAAAGCTTGGACGTTTGGGATGCTTTCGACGCTCCCACCTGGGGAGAAAGGAGGGGGGGGAGTTGTTTACATCCGGGGCTCAAAGGAGGAGGAGGTGCTCGACGTGTAATGTAGCCGGTGTGGAAAGAGCCAATGGGATTGGGGGTTGTCGGATATGCGTAAGCCACACCCACCAGTGACGAAAGGTTGTTTACCGCTTGGGAAGGAGCAAACTGAGGACTAGCGTGTGACGTCAGGAGGCGGCTGACGCAATGACGTAAACAGTAAGGCACTTTTCGGGACATGTAGAGATAGAAAAGGGTAGAGGGACAAATCGATGTCTGACAATGTAGGCTTATTTAAAACCAGGATATAGACTTGTGAAAAAGTCTTAATTTTCATAAAATTAAGGGCTCTTAATTCACAAAATACTCATTTGGTCTAGTGATTAAGATGCTGAATTAAAGAACCAGTTAAGTCTAAAACGGGTGGGCAATTAGGCCCCTGTAACCACCTGTGGACTTCAACTCCCAGAATTCCTGTCCCAGCATTAGAGACAGCAAAATAAAAGAAATATTGAATTATGCAATATTTTGCACCTGTACAGGTAGTCCTTAACTCACAACCACCAGAGTCCAACATTTCTGTTAAGCAAGAGTTGTTAAGTGAGCTTCGTCCCATCTTACGACCTTTTTTGCCGCCGTTGTTAAGTGAATGACTACTTTTGTTAAGTTATAATTCTGATAGAAAAGAAATAGATGCTACGTGGCCTATTCTAAAGAGTGAATCTTTGTCAAAAGAAGAAAACAAAAGGCTAGTATACACAGGTAGTCTTCCACTTATGATGGTTTATTTAGTGGCTGAAATTACGGCACTGAAAAAAAGTGGCTTATGACCATTTTTCACACTTATGACCATTGCAGCATGCCCGGGGGTCATGTGATTGACATTCGGAGGCTTGACAATTGACTCACATTTATGACAGTTCCAGTATCCCGGAATCATGTGATGATCTTGTCACATTTTGATGAGTAAAGTCAATGGGGAAGCCAGATTCACTTAACGGCCATGTTACTAATTTAACAATTGCAGTGATTCACTTAACAAACGTGGCAAGAAAAGTCGTTAAATGGGGCAAAACACACTTAACAGTTTTTTTCCCCACTTAGCATCATAAATTCTGAGCTCAATTGTGGTATGTCTCAGTTGTGAACCGAGATGATGGATGGATGGATATGTAGATTAGTATTAGTATTTAATAAATTTATAGGCCACCCAATCCCGAAGGACTCCGGGCGGCTTACAGAAAAGTGATGAGAGAGAGGGAGACAGACTGACAGATAATAGATATGGAGACAGATATACAGGGATGAATGATGGATGGGGAGATAGATGGGAGGGAGGGAGGGAGGAGAGAGTGATTTTTTTCTTTCTAGCTTTATTGTTGTGTTGAAGGGTTTTCCTTTTTCCGTACATTACAGAAATAATTTCTTTCAAAAAACAAGTTATGGGAAAACCTGAGATGTGTAGCTATGTTTAAAAATAGTTTTTAAAAACCAGAAAGCACCGGACAGGTTTTTAGCAATTTTATTTTATTGTAGGTATACAATGACAACATATGCAAACTAGAAAACTAACCCAATAACTTAAAAAAAAGAAAAACCTCTGGTGGCCACCCTTAAGTGCACCATCAATGGTTAGAATAGTAAAATATCTCATGCGTCCACAAAGGAATGTATCATAATTCCAAGTATATCACCAAGAGAACTTCAAAAAGCAGCCCCCAGGAATTGGGAGCCCAAGAATTGATGGAGAAAAAACTTCTCTTTTTTTTAGCTAAAATACTGGCCCTTCATCTTAACAAACAAACAAACAATGAAAAACCAAATGCAAATACAGCCAGACCTAAAGTACTGCATAGTATTTTAATTAATTTAATTAAAACACAAGAACCCAGCATACAGCTGTTTATAAAGGCTCAACATCTTTTCAGCGTACATTTCATTCTGAATAGAGAAAAATCTAAAAGTTAATAAAAAGGAAGAAAATAGACCTACTATTATATTCTCTAATAGAGCGCATTCCAGGCAAAACATTATTAAGAACTACGAAAATACGTATCTTCCATTCTGTTTTTAATAATTTACTTTTGTTAAAAAGTTGTGAGGTCGTCACAGGAAGGCTATACAAATCCGTTAATTTGTACTAAATTAACTCCCCCCCCCCCGCACTCCAAACTATATTTTAAAAATAAAAAATAAAACAGCTTCCCAACGCAAGTTTTTATATTGTGTTGTTATTTTTACCTTTGTTGTAACAATCAATGCAAGTGTACCCAGGGAAGGAAACTATGAGTTGTATGAAGGAATATAAATTTACGTGTATATATATATATTTTTTACACCAACCTCTCTATCCTTCTAAGGATGCCTACAAAATTCACAGTTATATGACAATTGGGGGGAGGGAGGGGAGTCAGAAGGTTGGGATAAAGCTGTTTAAATTAACCCGCCTTCTTCGACATTAAAAAATAATGATGGTTTTTTTCTCTCTCTCTCTCTCGATAAAAGGGAGCAGAGAATGGAACTGCAGCTTCAAATTCCCTGCAAATCTCCAGGTTGGGTTGGATTTCTGGACGAGACGGAGAAGATTCAGCAAACACACAAAGCTTTCCTAGTTTGGTGGAATAAAGGGTTATCTATCCCCCCCAATTTTTTCTGTCCTCGTACACTTCGGCGCATGGCCAGCCTGTTGGTGATTTTATGCTGTGGGGTGGAAGAGAGGCTTTCGGGCTGCCCGCCAACGTTTCGGGTCAGGACGCGCCTCGGTTTCTTCACCACCGGCCCCGAGTTGGATTCTTCCAATGTCCTTTTGAAATTGGCCAACGATGGAGTCCTCTCTTCTTCCTGGACTTTGGACGCATCGCTCGGGGAGGCCTTCAAGGATTTGGGGTCCGGACCCGCACTCCTGGCGTTGGAGGGAGACAAAGTCCCCGGTGGGTTTCGACCGAACGAGTCGTGCGCCCGCAGCCCGAGTGCCTTGCCGCCCTTCTCGTCCGACGACACCGCCTCTCTCGAGCAAGCGGCTCCCAAACCGTCATGGTCCTTCGTCAGCTCCTCAACTTGTTCCGGAAATCTGCCCGACACAACAGCACTGCTGCAGGAGAATAAAGGCAGGCCTTCCGAGGAACTCAACCGGGGCCACAAGTCATCATCTACGACCTGGTGGGATTTAAAAAATAATAATAATAATAATGCATTTTCAATTTCAAAGATTCCTTTTCAGTTTCGTGAAAAAAAAAGGGACCATGAGAGCAGTGTTACAATATCTCAGGGGCTGCCGCAGAGAAGAGGGAGTCAAGCTATTCTCTCCAAGGCACCTGAAGGCAGGAGAAGCAGCAATGGGTGGGAACTAATCAAGGAGAGAAGCAACCTAGAACTAAGGAGAAATTTCCTGACAGAACAAATAATCGCCAGAAAAACTTGCCTCCAGAAGTTGTGGGTGCTCCAACACTGGAGGTTTTAAAGAAAAGATTGGGCAACCATTTGTCAAAAAATGTTAGGAATATAATCTAACGGTTGGGTTGGCAATCTATAAATCATGTAACAATGTTGTACCTGTTTTTTTTAAATCATACTGTAAAATGTGACTGGTTGCTGTTTTTCCTCAATCGGCCATAAGAGGGAGCCAGAATGACTGTTAGCTTTCTGTTCGTTAGATGCTGGGCTGATCTGATCTGAGTGTTTTGGAAGCTGGCTGTTAGAAAGTGCCATGAGCTATTGTAAGTTTTGCAACTGCTAGCAAACTTTGAGATCTGAACTGATTATATGATACTGGACTATGTTATTTGGATTGGATTTGGATTTGGATTTATCTTTATTTGTATGCCGCCCTTTTCCCTGAGGGGACTCAGGGCGGCTCACAATTCAGGGGGAGGGAAGGACAAAACAAGTTATACACATGAAGACAATACATCGTTAAAAAGCACAACAATCATACTATTCGGGTGGGGCTGAAGTCTTTAGCCCCAGGCCTGTCAGGACAGCCAGGTTTTAAGGGCTACGCGGAAGGTCTGAAGGGTGGTGAGGGTACGAATCTCCACGGGAGATTTGGATTATCCCTGAACTGAAAGGCGTTGATGACTGACTGTCTTATCCGTGTATGACTTGGACTGTTTGATGGACTCTGATACCTCTATTTCCACGAAAGTAAAAGCCTATTTAAACTGCAGTGTCTCTGTATGCTGGTTTGTGTGTTCTCCAACACAACTCTCACAACTCGCTCTCCCAACGGGAAGCCTACCTAACATCTATGCTGAGCAGGGGGTTGGGCTAGAAGACCTCCAATGTCCCTTCCGATTCTATTATTCTATTCTATCTCTTATACTGGTAGTCCTCGACGTATGACCACAATTGAGCCTGAAACGTCTGTTGTAAAGTGAGCTTCCGACAAGCAAAGTCAATGGGGAAAGCAGGAGTCCCTTACCAGCTGTGTGATTCACTTAACAACTGCAGTGATTCACTTAACAACCAGGGCAAAAAAAAATGCTATTCAGCCTAGTCTCCAAAGCATCAGACAAGCGGATATGTATCCTGGCTAAAAACAACTGTCGGAGGAGCTGTGGACGGATGGCATAAATTCTGGGGCAGGGGGCTTCCCATGCCAGAATACCCTTGTCCAAATTGTGGCTCTCTCCGTTCTGCAGCTATGATGTCATGAAATGCCTGTAAGAAAACCACCCAGAACCCTAAACAAAGATTATTAGGGGGATGGAAGCTAAAACATATGAAGGAGGGTTGCAAGAATTGGGTATGTCTCATTTAATGAAAAGAAGGACCAGGGGAGACATGATAGCTGTGTTCCGATATCTCAGGGGTTGCCCCAAATAAGAGGGAGTCAAACTATTCTCCAAGGCGCCTGAGGGTAGAACAAGAAGCAATGGGTGGAAACTAATCAAGGAGAGGAGCAACTTAGAACTGAGGAGGAATTTCCTGACAGTTAGAACAATTCACCAGTGGAACAACTTTCCTCCAGAAGTTGTGAATGCTCCAACACTGGAAGTTTTTAAGAAGAGGTTGGATAACCATTTGTCTGAAACGGGATAGGGCTTCCTGCCTGAGCAGGGGGTTGGACTAGAAGACCTCCAAGGTCCCTTCCAAGGTCACTCATAAAGCCCTTCATGGTAGTGGGTCTGCGTACTTGAGAGACCGCCTCCTGCCAATTACCTCCCTGCGACCAATTAGATCACATAGATTAGGCCTCCTCCGAGTTCCATCTGCCAGTCAGTGCCGACTGGCAACTACACGGAGGAGAGCCTTTTCAGTAGTAGCTCCGACCCTTTGGAACGATCTCCCCGTGGAGATTCGTACCCTCACCACCGTCCAGGCCTTCCGCACAGCCCTCAAGACCTGGCTAGCCCGTCAGGCCTGGGGACAAAGACAATTGCCCCCACCCGAATGATGAATGAATGTTGCTTATTATTTTACTTCTATGTATTGTGTGTGTCTAATGTTTGTATATCCCCTCCCCTCATTTTATGTAAGCCGCCCTGAGTCCCCTCAGGGAAAAGGGCAGCCTATAAGTATTAATAAATACTCTAAATACTCTAATACCCCCTTCCAGCTTTGTTATTCTGTTGTGCAATAATTCCCCCCCCCCCCCGCCCGGGGACAACACTAAAGCACAGTTCTTAAGTCTTATTCCCAGCTGCACTCGCTTGTCAAACCCATTCAGACATGCTAGGACTGCAATTGCTAGAACTGTGAAACAGACTTTATGACAGCCAGTGACCACCGCTGGGAGTCCTCCACTTAGAACAGTTCATTTAGTGACTGTTCAAAGTTACAATGGCACCACTAGAAAAAAAGTGATTAATAACCATTTTTCACACTTATGATTGTCACAGCATCCCCGTGGTTGCATGATTCACATTCAGATGCTTTTGACAACTGACTCACATTTACGACGGTTGCAGTGTCCCGGGGTCATTTGATCTCCTTTTGAGAAAGTCAAACGGGGAATCCGGATTCAAGCAACGCTTTGACTAATTTAACAAGTAGAGTGAAACACTTAACAACGGTGGCAAGTAAAGTCATAAATGGGGCAAAACTCAGTTAACAAATTTCTCACTGAGCAGCATAAATTTGGGGCTCAAATTTTATGGATGTAAGTTGAGGACTCCCTGTATAATGGCCCAAATTCCTTCAGCCAGCCTTGCTGGGAATTTTGTGTATCCCAATCTCCAAATATTTGGAAGTCACTTTTTTTTGCTAAGTGACCTGGTAGGTCAAGGACCTCCTGTATATTATGCAGGTGGTCCTCGACTTATGACCACAACTAAGCCCAACATTTCTGTTCCTAAGCGAGACATTTGTTAAGTGAGTTTTGCCTCATTTTGCAGCCTTTCTTGAGACTGTTAAGTGAATCACTGCAGTCCAGTGGTGATATCTAAAAAAATTCCCTACTGGTTCTGTGGGCGTGGCTAGGTGGGGTCATGTGACTGGGTGGGTGTGGCTTGGTGGTCATGGTCATGTGACTGGATGAGCTCAAAAACCAACTTTCACACTTCACACACCAACAACACAAAAGCCACAAAACTGACTCACACACAATGCAAAAGCAGCTGGACTTCCACAAGCAGGAACCTCAGAGAGTCACAGAGAGCTCCATAACCAACTATCACACTTAACACAAAAATAACACAAAAGCAACACAACTGAATCCTACACAACTGACTCTCACACAATGAAGAAGCAGCTGGACATCACACAAAATGCCCCATGTAACAAGAAGGAGCCTCACAGAGTCACAGAGAGCTCCATAACCAACTATCACACTTAACACAAAAAGAACACAAAAGGTACACAACTGACTCCTACACAGCTGACTCTCACACAATGCAGAAGCAGCTGGACAACACACAAAACGCCCCCTGCAACAAGCAGGAACCTCAGAGAGTCACAGAGAGCTCCATAACCAATATCACACAACACAAAAATAACACAAAAGCAACACAACTGAATCCTACACAACTGACTCTCACACAATGCAGAAGCAGCTGGACAACACACAAAACGGCCCCTGCAACAAGCAGGAACCTCAGAGAGTCCCAGAGAGCTCCATAACCAACTATCACACTTAACACAAAAATAACACAAAAGCTACAGCTTTAAGACTTGCGTGCTTCAAATGCCAGACTTTCTGAGCCAACATTTTGGTTGCTAAGCAGGACCGTTGTTAAGTGATACTCATATTATATAACACTTTTAATTAAGCGGGTACATTGAACAAACATAACTTTGAGTTTCAAATAATACTGATTTCGTTGTTGTCTTAGGTGAAATCTGTGAAAAAAATTCAGGTGCTCAGGCATGAAAATGTGCCGCTCAAACACTATACTTTTCTGCTCACACTGAAAAAAAATTAGAGGGAACATTGCCGGTTGTAAGTCATTTTTTCCCCCAATGCCACTGTAACTCCCTAGTCGCTCAACAAATGTCGTAAGTCAAGGACTACACTGTCCACCTCTGGCTGGTGCAAGAAATTCCATGTCCCCCTAAAGGTTTCATTGCCGTCTTCAATGCCATCATCCCCCCGTGCCAGGAATGGGATCCTGGTGGACACTGGCTGGGTGGAGGGGCCCAATTCGGAGCTGGCAGCAGATTCGGACAGTGAGGAGGTTGGGGAGGAAGATGGGCCAGTCCTGGAGTCTGGGGAAGGCTCTGATGAGGGCTCTGTGTCGGAGGCAGAGAGGGGGCCAGGGCCGTCCAACAGTTATCAGCTGCCTTCAGAGTCAGACATCCGTGAGGCAGAAGAACAGCTGGAGCCTGTTCCCAGTGTGCGCATGAGCAGAGTTGCCAGACGAAGGGAACAGCTAAAGAACAGGGATCAACTTGGGAGTAAGGCCACAGGTGGATGGTGAATGGCCCCTCCCAGAGGACATAAAAGAGGAGCGAAAGGGGAGTAAAGTTTGCAGGAGACAATGAGCTCACTTAATTGGTTCGTGACTCTCCGGACCTCCTTGCCAAGTTCTGCAGAGATCGGCCTGGCAGCTCTCCAAGCCTGATAAGGTCTGTGACTGTAAATCCTCCCTGGAAAGTCTTTGCTGGATGTGAATGAGCAGAATTCACAGTCAATTAATAAAAGGGTTTTTTGGTTGGGACAAGGAGTTTGCTTCATGCTTTTGGGAAGCCTCGGCCAGAACAAAAACCCCTCTCTGCCACCCCGCCAAAGATAAACAACCAGGTGGTCTCAAGAACTCCCAGAAAGAGGACTAACAACCAGAGGACTGCAAAGAAATATAGTCCCTTCATCCCACCATCAACATCATTATGTCAGGACCTATCCTTCCACCACCACCCACCATTCCAGTCTCAACTCTCAGTACTTATACCAAAGATGCTTTTTTTTTTCAAAAGGCAACTGGAGTTTCTTGAAGACATTTCTCTTCTCGTCCAAGAAGCTTCTTCGGTTCTGACTCAACGGTGGAGGATGGAAGGATTTATAATTCCTTGCAGTCATCTTGTTGTTAGCACGCTCTCCGAGAATTATTGAGGGTACTCGGAGGTTTATCTATTATTTATTATTTACCTATTATTTAGAAGAGCCGAGGTGGCGCAGTGGTTAGGGTGCAGTACTGCCGGCCACTTCAGCTGACTGTTAGCTGCAGTTCGGCGGTTCAAATCTCACCGGCTCAAGGTTGACTCAGCCTTCCATCCTTCCGAGGTGGGTGAAATGAGGACCCGGATTGTTGTTGGGGGCGATATGCTGACTCTGTAAACCGCTTAGAGAGGGCTGAAAGCCCTATGAAGCGGTATATAAGTCTAACTGCTATTGCTATTGCTATCTGTGCCCTTATGGACACCGGGAAAGACCATATGGGTGTGAAGCCTTCTTGGAACTGCTGAAAGGACTGTATTGTAAACAGGAGAGAGGTGGTGTCATGTCCCTCCCCCTTTGGAGAGGGAGGGAGGGGGCTGTTCAATCTTAACGCAGATGGCCCCTTGGACCCCTCTTTCAAACCAGCGGACCCCTGTGGGAAATGTGGACTTTGCTGTCTTCAAAACCCTGGCCTTTATCTTTCAAATGCGTATGGATTGCTGAATCTTATCCTAAGGGATTTGTTCTCCCGGTTCACCGACAAAAGGGCGCCCGACAAAACCGCGCCCGACAAAACCGCGCCCGACAAAACCGCAGTGACAAAACCGTGAGTTTTAAACCGCACCGACGAATGAGGGCTGAATCGCGCCGACAACAGCCCGGCGACAGAAGCGCGCTGTAAACCCTAACCCTAACCCTAAATCTAACCCTAAATGTAACCCTAACCCTAACCCTAACCCTAAACATAACCCTAACCCTAACCCGAAACCTAACCCGAAACCTAACCCGAAACCTAACCCGAAACCTAACCCGAAACCTATCCCTAACCCTAACATAATGCTAATCCTAATCCTAAACGTAATGCTAACCCTAACCCTAAACATAACCCTAAAACTAACCCTAACCCTAACCCTAAACATAACCCTAACCCTAACCCTAACCCTAAACATAACCCTAAACATAACCCTAAACCTAACCCTTACCTTAACTTAAATCACCCTTCTGTCGACGCGCTGTTGTAAATTGCCCTTCTGTCGACGCGCTGTTGTTGGCGCGTTGATAACATCGCGGTTTTAGCGATGCGGTTTTAGTGACGCGCTTTTGTCGGGTCACGGTTCTCCCAGGTTGGGCCATGTGTTTGTGAAGTGGCTGTTTTGTTTCTCCAATGTACAAATCTGTACACGTCTCACTTAACTGTATGTACTGCATAGAGCACATTGCCCACTTTATGTCTGGGCATTTTATCCTTGGGGAGGACAAGCTTCTGCTTCAGTACATTTTTGGGGTTTAAAGTGTGTACAGTCAGTCCTCAACCTATGACCACAATTGAGCCCAAAATTTCTGTTGTTAAGTGAGATATTTGTTAAGTGTTTGGCTGCATTCCGTGATCCTATTTGCTATGGTTGTTAAGCGAACCCCTGCAGTTGTTACATTAGTAACATGGTTGTTAACCAAATCGGGCTCCCCGCTTGCCTTTGCTTGTCAGAAGGTCGTAAAAGGGGATCGCATAACCTGGGAACACTGCAACTGTGATAAAGATATGTTGGTTGCCAAGGGTCTAAATTTTGATCAAGTGACCACGGGGATGGTCGTAAGTGTGAAAAACGGGCGCAAACCACTGTTGAACGGTCACCAAACTGTTATGGCTCGCCGGTGGCCAGCAGAGCTGGCCGCAGAGTCAGACAGTGTGGAGGCTGGGGAGGAACCTGGGACAGTCCTGGGGATTGAGGAAGGCTCAGACGAGGGCTCTGCGTCAGAGGCAGGGAGGGAGCTAGTCAGCAGCGAGGCAGAGGAACAGCTGGAGCCCGTTCCCAGTGTGCGCATGCGCAGAGCTGCCAGAAGACAAGAACAACTATGAAAGGAGGGTCCACGTGGGAGTAAAGCCACACCTTGGAGGTGATTGGCCCCTCCCACAGGGAACAAAAGAGGAGCGAATGGGGAGGGGGCTTTTGCAGGAAACAATTCGTCCCTTCGGTCGTTTCAAGGGAGGAAAGTTCTGTTTGTGGCTATAAGAGACTCTGTGCCAAGTTTTGCCTTGCCCTGCGTTAGGAAACTACTTATCTGGCAGCTCTCCAAGCGAGATGAGCCGAGGTGGCGCAGTGGTTAAATGCAGCACTGCAGGCTACTTCAGCTGACTGCAGTTCTGCAGTTCGGCTGTTCAAATCTCACCCGCTCAGGGTTGACTCAGCCTTCCATCCTTCCGAGGTGGGTAAAATGAGGACCCGGATTGTTGTTGGGGGCAATATGCTGACTCTGTAAACCGCTTAGAGAGGGCTGAAAGCCCTATGAAGCGGTATATAAGTCTAACTGCTATTGCTATTGCTAGATAAGGTTCGTGTGGATAAACATTCCTCGGAAAGACTGTTTGCCAAGCCTTGCAGACTGTGAATGAAAGGAATCTACAGTTGGGTCAATAAAAGGGGTTTTGCCGGGACCCAGACTCTGCCTCTTGCTTTTTAAGGCAGAACAGCCCCCACCCAAAAGAAACTCACAGAAAGGGACTCCAACTGAGCATCTATTCCATTTATTTGCCTCTTTCTTTGTCAAAAGCATCTCTTTTGCCCCCGGGTCATTACTCTGACCGATGCGAGTGCCCACCTCCTCCTGCTGCCCCGGCTTGGCACCCCAATGCCTCTCCGTCTACTCAGACACGTTTTCTGCAAGACAGAGGGCACCGAGTTACTAAGAGGATACCCACCGCATGGCAATGCCACCTTGACCCTTTTGCAAGAGCTACCGTTAAGTCCCTTCACGGGTAGTCCTCGACTTACGACCACAAAGTTTCCACTGATAAGTGAGACAGTTTTTAAGTGGGCTCTGCCTCATTTTTATACAGGTAGTCCTCGACTTACGACCACAAAGTTTCCACTGATAAGTGAGACAGTTTTTAAGTGGGCTCTGCCTCATTTTTATACAGGTAGTCCTCGACTTACGACCACAAAGTTTCCACTGATAAGTGAGACAGTTTTTAAGTGGGCTCTGCCTCATTTTTACACAGGTAGTCCTCGACGTACGTCTACAATTGAGCCCAAAATTTCTGTTGTTAAGTGAGGCATTTTTTTTGAGTGAGATGTGCCTCATCTTTCTTGCCACGGTGGTTTAAGTGGAATCACTGCAGTTGTTAAGTTAGTAACAAGGTTGTTAAGCAAATCTGGCTGGCCCGTTGATTTTGCTTGTCAGAAAGTCAGAAAAGGGGGGAATCACGTCACACTGCAACCGTCATAAATATGAGTCAGTTGCCAACCGTCTCAATTTTGATAATGTGACCAAGGGGATGCTGCAATGGTCATAAAAGTGAAACAACACACAACGTAAATTTTGCCCTCTGCTGTGGCCGTAACTCAAGGACTATCTGTAATTCTGCAGAGATTTGTTGTAACTTAGAACAGTCATTATGTGACCAGTCATAAGTCAAGGACTACCTACCGTGTTGCCCACAAAATAAAATCCAACTGGAAAATAAGCTCCTAATGATCCTTTTGAAAGAAAAATTAATGTACAACCCAGTCTTATTTTCAGGGAAACATGGTGTATATATTGCCCAGGGGTCCACAACCCCCCCCCAAAAAAACCTTACTCTATGGAACCAGTCCCTGGTGCCCCAAAGGTTGGAAGCCACTTCCTCAGCCCCTTTGCAAACCTTATACTAACTTCCCTTGAAGATAAACTCATGCTATTAAGCCAAACTGTAAACAGAAGGCTAATCTTAAAGGTAAAGGTTCCCCTCACACATATGTGCCACTTGTTCCTGACTCTAGGGGGCGGTGCTCATCTCCGTTTCAAAGCCGAAGAGCTAGCACTGTCCGAAAACGTCTCCGTGGTCATGTGGCTGGTATGACTCAACGCCGAAGGCGCACGGAACGCTGTTACCTTCCCATCAAAGATGGATCCTATTTTTCTTCTTGCATTTTTTACGTGCTTTTGAGCTGCTAGGCGGGCAGAAGCTGGGACAAGTTACGGGAGCTCACTCAATTACGCGGCGCTAGTTCGAACCTCCGAACTGCTGACCTTTCTGATCGATAAGCTCAGCGTCTTAGCCACTGAGCCACCGCGTTAATCTTACACAAGATTTAAAAATATATATTGTAAGTTGTTGTATTTGTTTCTCACCACTAGGAGGCAGCACACAACTGATTTTTGCCCTTGTATGGGGACTCATCTGGCACAAGTTAGCACTCCCTCTACAAATAGTCCTCAACTTACGACAACTCGTTTAGCCACCATCCAAAGCTACAGCAGCAGTGAAAACAGGGACAAACAGTCCTCACGGTTACAACAATTGCAGCATCCTATGATCCTATGATCGACATTCCAGTACTTTGGCAAACCCTGGCCATCTCTCGCTTGGACTACTGCAATGCACTCTACGTGGGGCTACCCTCGGAAACTAAAGCTGGCTCAGAATGCAGCCTCAGGGGCAACCCTCGAGTCCCCAATAATGGCCCATGCTGCACCACTGTTATGCAGACTGTGAGTTTTAAAGACGTCTGAGTGAATCTGGGAAGAGGCAGAGGGGCTGGAAGTGTGCACATGTGCACAGGCTGTCAGTTTTAAAAACGTCTGAGTGAATCCAGGAAGAGAGAAGAGGCAGAAAGGCTGGAAGTGTGTGCTGTGCACAGGCTGTGAGTTTTAAAGACATCTGAGTGAATCCAGGAAGAGGGAAAAGGCAGAGGGGCTGGAAGTGTGTGTGTAAGGTAAACGTCAGTAATGTTGAAGACCGGCAAGGACAGCCATATTTCCTCTGTAAGTAGCTGTTTTATTGTTTTGTGTACTTATTTTATTCTTTTTTAAGTAGTAAGTGGACAAAATAATAAATTTCCCTTTTTTATATCTTCTTTTTGTAGGTCATTCTTTGGGGCAAAGAATTCAGTGACATCGACTTGGCCACTCCTACAGAGTCATATGACTGCCAAGCTACTCCCACCTGGTCACATAACTGCCAAGCCACCCCCACTCAGTCACATGACTGCCAAGCTACTCCCACCATCACATGACCACCAAGTCACTCCCACAAAACAGGCCACACCTACAGAATAGGTTCTAAAAAAAATTGACCCCCCCCCCACTGGCAACGACCCCCTACTCACACGACCTGGGTTCCCCTCTTCCACCCCTCCCCCTCCAAGCTGGATCACCAAGCCACAAAGATAGAATAACAGAGTTGGAAGGGACCTTGGAGGTCTTCTAGTCCAACCCCCTGCTTAGGCAGGAAACGCTATAACAGTGATGGCTAACCTTTTTCCAATTGTGTGCCAAAAGTGGGAGTAGGCCCATGCACAAGCGTTCCCACACCCCTGCTATGCGCACGACCCCCATCCCCCCCACACTTTTGGCTCATGATGGACCCGTTTTTCACTTTCCCCAGGCTTTCTAGAAGTCTGGGGAGGGCGAAAACAGCCTCCCCCACCCCCCTGAGGCCCTCCGGAGCGCGAAAAACAGGTCCTACAGCCAAACCGGAAGTGACTTCCGGTTTGGCCATAGGGCCGATTTTTGACCTCCGAAGCCTTCAGGGACGCCTCCTAAAGGCTCCAGAGGGTGAATAACGGCCCTATGAGGAAACCAGAAGTCTGTTCCTGAACTTCCAGTTTGCCCGTAGGGCCAGTTGTTTGCGCTCCGGGGCATTCAAGGAAGCCTCCAGAGGGCGAAAAATGGCCTTAAAAGAAGGCCATAGTCAGCCGACCAGCACACGCATGCGCGCTGGAGCTGACAGGGCAACACCTCACGTGCCCTAACAAATGGTTCTGTGTGCCACCTGTGGCACAGGTGCCATAGGTTCGGGCACTATAATATTGCAGACAAATGGTTGTGCAATCTCTTCTTAAAAACTTCTGGAGGCAGGTTGTTCCACTGGTTAATTGTTCTAACTGACAGGAAATTTCTCCTCAGTTCTAAGTTGCTTCTCTCCTTGATTAGTTTCCACCCATTGCTTCTTGTTCTGCCCTCAGGTGCTTTGGAGAATAGTTTGACTTCCTCTTCTTTGGGGCAAACCCTGAGATATTGGAAGACTGCTGTCATGTCTCCCCTAGTCCTTCTTTTCATTAAACTAGACCTACCCAGTTCCTGCAACCGTTCTTCATATGTTAGAGCCTCCAGTCCCATAATCCTCTTTCTTGCTCTTATCTGCACTCTTTCTTTTACAATACAATAGCAGAGTTGGAAGGGACCTTGGAGGTCTTCTAGTCCAACCCCCTCCCTAGGCAGGAAACTCTACACCACTTCAGACAAATGGCTATCCAACATTTTCTTAAAGACTTCCAGTGTTGGGACAGTCACAACTTCTGGAGGCAACTTCTGTTCCACTGATTCATTGTTCTCACTGTCAGGAAATTCCTCCTCAGTTCTAAGTTGCTTCTCTCCTTGATTAGTTTCCACCCATTGCTTCTTGTTCTACCCTCAGGTGCCTTGGAGAATAGCTTGACTCCCTCTTCTTTGTAGCAACCCCTGAGATATTGGAAGACTGCTATCATGTCTCCCCTAGTCCTTCTTTTCATACCCAATTCCTCCACTTGAGCCTTTTTTTTAGCATTCAAACTTACAAAGGGACTTTAAAAAAGTGATGGGCAACCCGTCCTCGCACTTATAGCCGTTGCAACATCCCCATGGTCCCGTGGTCGAAATTAAGACACTTGGCGCATGTTAACAAAGGTTGCAGCTTCCCGGAGGAGTTACACGATCCACATCTGCCTCCTTCCCAAGCCGGCTTCTGACAAGCCAAATCAATGGGGGAAGCCCGATTCGCTTAAACCCCTCCCCCATGCACGATTCATTTAACAACTGCAAAGGTCCGCTTAACAACCATGGCAAAAAAAACCATCATCAAATCAGGCGCGATTCACTTAACAACTGCCTGTCTCAGCAACAGAACTTCTGGTCCCAACTGGTCTTGTAGGTCAACAACTACCGTATTTTTCAGTCTATAAGACGCACCGGAGTATAAGACGCACCATGATTTTGAAGAGGTAATTTTTTTTTTTTAAAAAAAGGGTTTTGCACTCTGCAGGCCTCCCAAACCCTCTGCACACCTGGTTTTTTGCAAAAAATAAGGGGGGGGGGGCAAATGCAGTGTTTGGGAGGCTTGTAGAGTGCTCCTAGGGGCTGGGGGGGTCAAAAACAAGCAGGAAAACAGCCCATTTATCGCAAAAACAGGCCGTTTTTTGCAAAAAAAGAAAAAGAAAAAGGCATGCAGAGGCTTTGGGAGGCTTGTAGAGTGCTCCTGGGGATGGGGGGGGGGGGGACAGCCCATTTTTTTCCCCTCTTTTTTGCCCTCCCCAGCCCCCAGGAGCACTTTGCAAGCCTCCCAAACCCTCTGCACCTCCATTTTTGCCAAGGGGGCAGGATTTTGGGAGGCCAAAAATACTGTATAAGATGCACCCAGATTTTCACCCGCTTTTGGGCGGGGAAGGTGTGTCTTATACTCCAAAAATACGGTACCTATAATCCAAAGCAAGTTGCAGGGTCCCCATACATGGCCCGTTTTGGCTGGCATAAGCAACGCAGGCCGGTCCTTTAATATTTCCAGCCCGGCCCCATGGGCCGGATTTAATCAACCCGCTGTCAACTCACAAAGCATCCCTGGCCTGCTCTCGAGTTGCCATAGGCAAGGGGGATGGGGAACTGACGATGCAGCACGACCACAAACAGAAGCACATTCCACGTATATCTTTCTCAAGGCTGTCTCCAAGGTTACCCGCAGCAGCCAGAGGGGCATGATCTCTACAGCCAAGGAAAGTGCTCCATTGGAGAATGTGATTTATGACACACCCTGGGGGGACGGGGGGAAAACAGGGTCATAGTTGGGTAGAAAAATTACATGGGGTCACAGCTGCCTTCACTTGGGTACGTGCCGGCATGTTGCTCCTAATAAAGAACTGGATTTCTTTTAACGCTTGGCTCGAGACACATGGTTTAATTAGGGCCTTTTAATTTGACACCCCTGGAGTAGAGATTTGGTCTCTGGCTGAAAGCCATCTGAAGACACTAGAATCATTTGAAATGTGGTTTTTACAGGCAGCTGATGCATATAAGCTGGGTTTAACAAAATCAGAAATGAGGAAGTGATAACCCGCCTGGGGAAGTCAAGTGAAATCAATCAAAACCATCAAAAAAACGAAGTTTAAGAATATTTCGCACTTGTGATACGACACCCGGAAAAATAGGGCATCTGTCACTTAATCCTCCAGGGAAAGATGGAAGGCAAATGAGGTCCAGGCAGAAGAACAACAACATAGCTTCAAAATTTGAGGGACCAGGAGTTTTTCATGCGGCTGTTGATAAAAATAGGATCGGCAACATGATCGCCAATGGCCGATGACAGATATGGCACAAGAAGAAGAATAGTTGGACATAGAACTGGGGGAGGTTTTTTTTACATTTCAAAATGCACTTAAATCCATAAAACCTGGGGGGGAAATGCCCATTTTTAATATCATCTTAAAAGCTCTCTTGTCAACTCCTAAAGTTGCCATTCTAAGGAAAGGAGGGGGGGGGAGCGCATTCCATGCATACTTTCAGCTAGAGTCGGATCTCAGATTACTGCAGCAGGCTTCGGAGGGGTGCACCTCATTGGGGAATGTGATTTATGACACAGACTGAGGAGAGGGAAGGAACAGGGGTAAAGTTCAGCTATAATTAAAACGAAGCTCAGATCTGACTGCAACAAGGTCTGGCCAAAATCGCGCTCCTAATAAATGACTGGTTTTCTTTTGAAACTCGGCTCGAGACTCATGAATCGATGAGGGCATCTTTCGGAAACCTGACACTCTCAGGCCTTGAGCCATGAAAGAAAAAAAATATCACGTTTTACCTTGGATGACGGAGTTGAGCATTGCGAAGAGGCGATCGTCCAGGTTTCGGGGCTGCTGTACGAGGGTCCTTCAGCCAAGTTGAAGCACAGATCCTCTTCGCTTTGCAGAAAGCCGCTCCGAGATTTTCGGCCGGGACATATACTGATGACGATGGCACTGGTGTTATCAGCACGAAGCATACGCTGCCTCCACCGGCCCAGGGCTCGATTGACAAGCATTTTGGCTAAGGATTGTTGGTGTTCTCCCTTTGGGGTCGGAAACAGGAAAGAGAAGAAGAAAACAGGAGAATCACTATTCCAAAAGGCTGCGAGACATATGGGAAGTACACAAAGTCTGTTTAAAATCTCCATGCTACCACTGAAAACTAGAAAAGGTCTACATTGCAATATTTAGATAATGCTTTAAGATGAGTGGACTAAAACTCCCAGAATTCCCCAGGCAGCCTGCTTTAAGATGAGTGGACTAAAACTCCCAGAATTCCCCAGCCAACCTGCTTTAAGATGAGTGGACTAAAACTCCCAGAATTCCCCAGGCAGCCTGCTTTAAGATGAGTGGACTAAAACTCCCAGAATTCCCCAGCCAGCCTGCTTTAAGATGAGTGGACTCTAAACTCCCAGAATTCCCCAGCCAGCCTGCTTTAAGATGGGTGGACTTCCACTCCCAGAATCCTCCAGTCAGCCTGCTTTAAGATGAGTGGACTAAAACTCCCAGAATTCCCCAGCCAGCAATGCTTTAAGATGGATGGACTTCCACTCCCAGAATCCTCCAGTCAGCCTGCTTTAAGATGAGTGGACTCTAAACTCCCAGAATTCCCCAGCCAGCAATGCTTTAAGATGGATGGACTTCCACTCCCAGAATCCTCCAGTCAGCCTGCTTTAAGATGAGTGGACTAAAACTCCCAGAATTCCCCAGCCAGCAGGCTTTAAGATGGGTGGACTAAAACTCCCAGAATTCCCCATCCAGCATGCTTTAAGACGGATGGACTTCCACTCCCAGAATCCCCCAGTCAGCCTGCTTTAAGATGAGTGGACTAAAACTCCCAGAATTCCCCAGCCAGCAATGTTTTAAGATGGGTGGACTTCCACTCCCAGAATCCCCCAGCCAGCATGTTGATGGGCTTTGTAAAGTTGCTAAGGTTTACAGTGTTTGTCAAACCACAACAAAGTGACGATAGGGAACATTATGTGATCCGGAGCACCAAAAACAATCAGGCTGCTGGCCACGATTACTTGATCAAAGCCCACCATCGTTTTAAACAAAATGCCTGCCGCGTTAAGGCTTCAGTCATGCGGATCAGCAAAGAAAGCCAAGGGAAACGGACGTCCCAGGAGCTCACCATAAAATGCTTTTTCTCTTCGTGGTCCTGGCACATGGAGATAGCTTCCTGGGGCGGGATCATGTTCCACAGTCCATCGCTCCCCAAAATTATATATTTATGCTTCTGAGGATCCAGCGTGTGTACACTCGTGTCTGGTTCTGGAGAAACCACAAACTCCCCACTGTAGAAGTCGTAACTCCATAGATCACCTGTAAAATAAAACAAAACAAAACCCAGAGCAGAGCAGATTAACAGAGTTGGAAGGGACCTTGTAGGTCATCTAGCCCAACCCCGCACGCCCAAGCAGGAGACCTTACAGGCGTACACCATTTCTGAAAGATGGCAGTCCAAGTCTCTTCTTGAAAGATTCCAGTGATGAAGAGACACGGACTTTATTATTTAAGCAAAACGAGTGGTACTCTTCTTCCAAAATTGTATTTCAAGATATATATACCGTATATACTCAAGTATAAGCCGAGTTTTTCAGCCCACTTTTTGGGCTGAAAAAAGCCGCCTCGGCTTATACTCGAGTCAGTGAAAAATTTGCCCGAAATGGAGGAGAAAAAGGAGCGGGGCCATGCCGCTGGGTGACGCTCGTGAATGGCCCGGCGCCCCTGTGAGTTTCCCCTCCCTCTGTGTCAGTTTGCCGCGCAGCGCGCACCACACCACCTCCCCTCCTCACGTTCTAATGTAATGCAGGGCTGTCTTACGATTCCCCTTCCTCCCCCTCCTGCCGCTCTGCAACGATGTCCCACCTCCTCCTTGTTATGGCAAGCAGCCACATAGCGATGTCCCAGAGCTAGTTTACTGTTTTTCTTTGAAATAAATATTCAAAAACATTATTGGTATCTATTTTTATTTTTGAAATTTACCGGTAGCTGCTGCATTTCCCACCCTAGGCTTATACTCGAGTCAATAACTTTTCCAGTTTTTTGTGGTAAAATTAGGTGCCTCGGCTTATATTCGGGCCGGCCTATACTCGAGTATATACGGTATATATATATATATTTTTGAGAACGTCAATTCGAGGCCTTTCAGAATCCATCCCAGCTAGATTTCTCTAGTCTGGCCAACTGCAAACAGGAAACTGGAGGTCTGGATCAGGGGTCACCAACCCTTCGGACCTCAAGGGCCACTAAATTTATAATTTTAAATCCCGCGGACCACTAATATGATCTGCCTAATGACCTGTTGAGTGGGTGTGGCTAGGTGGTCATGTGACTGGGTGGGTGTGGCCAACTCGATGTCACTCCACATCGAAGGGCGCCCCACCGGCCTCTACTCGCCCCTCCCCTCCCAGCCACTCCTTGCCTGCCCGCCCGGGCTCCTTAGCAATAGCAATAGCAGTAGACTTATATACCGCTTCATAGGCCTTTCAGGCCTCTCTAAGCGGTTTACAGAGAGTCAGCATATTGCCCCCAACAATCTGGGTCCTCATTTTACCCACCTCGGAAGGATGGAAGGCTGAGTCAACCCTGAGCCGGTGAGATTTGAACCGCTGACCTGCTGATCTAGCAGTAGCCTGCAGTGCTGCATTTAACCACTGCGCCACCTTGGCTCCTTAGGGCCCCAACAGGAAGCAGTTGCTGGAGCTAAGCAGCCACCAGGAGAAAGAGTTGGCAAAACAGCTCAGTTCAAACTGGATCTGACCGAGAAGGAGGCTCAGCAGAAGCACCTCACTGAGGACTAGGGGCATGGGCTTTCCAAGCAGAGGGAAGACCTGCGGGAGTGCAAGGGCAATACCAGTGCCTGGAGGCTCAGTGGGCTGAGATGGTCAGGCAGTTCCAGGCCATGATGGGGTCCCACTGGAACGGGGCCCTCCGGCTCTTTGCCACCAGCGGCTCTTCCCTCCAGCCTTCACCCAAAGCCCCCCACAAGGAGGCTAAAGCAGACCCCAAGTCGGAATTTCTGCCCCCCTCCGACCCGCACAAAAAGACCCCGAAGGGGGAGACTCTCTGCAGCAACACAAGCGTTCATTGCACGTTTCCATCCCAGGGGTCGTAGTTTGAGGACCCCTGATTTAGTGCAATATAAAAAATGCAAATAATTTTTCTGCGGACCACCAGTTGGTGACCGCTGGTCTGGATGATATATGCTGGGTAAGGAACCTTCCCTGAAATATGAAATCAAGCAGGTCAAGGAAGAAATATTTCATCCGGACTTACCCCGAACATCTCATTTTTAGGCACGAAGGTGATTTAAAGTTCCTAGCCTCAAACAGCAAACTGACCGCTCTTCTTCATCATCATATTACCGTAGTTAAGATGCGGGCATAGAAACCAGGAGACAGTGAGTTCTAGTCCCGCCTTAGGCATGAAAGCCAGCTGGGTGACCTTGGGCCAATCACCAGGAGTTGATGAATTCTAGTTCTGCCTTAGAAATGAAAGCCAATTGGGTGATCCTGGACCAATCAGCAGGAGACTGTGAGTACTAGTCCCGCCTTAGGCATGAAAGTCGACTGGGTGATTTTGGACCGATTACCAGGAGATGGTGACTTCTAGTCCCGTATTAGAATAGAAGCTGGCTGGGTGGCTTTAAACCAATTACAACGGATACAGTGAGCATTAGTTCTGCCCTAGGCATCAAGGTCAGTTATTTTAACCAGGTCATCATAGTAGTTAAGGTGCTGACCTAGAAACCAGGAGACAGTGAGTTCTAGTCCCGCCTTAAGCATGAAAGCCAGCTGGGTGACTTTGGACCAATCACCAGGAGAATGTGAGTTCTAGTTACACCCTAGGCAAGAAAGCCAGCTGGATGACTTTGGACCAATCACCAGGAGACTGTGAGTTCTAGTCCCGCCTCAGGCAAGAAAGCCGGCTGGATGACTTTGGACCAATCACCAGGAGACTGTGAGTTCTAGTCCCGCCTCAGGCAAGAAAACCAGCTGGATGACTTTGGACCAATCACCAGGAGACAGTGAGTTCTAGTCCCGCCTTAGGCAAGAAAGCCAGCTGGATGACTTTGGACCAATCACCAGGAGACAGTGAATTCTAGTCCCGCCTTAGGCAAGAAAGCCAGCTGGATGACTTTGGACCAATCACCAGGAGACAGTGAGTTCTAGTCCCACCTTGGGACTGAAACAAAAAGCTGGCTGGGTGGAACAGTGCAACCGTCATAAATATGACTCAGCTGCCGTGTGTCCGAATTTGGATCGCGAGAGCACAGGGATGCGGCAAAGTCGTAAGGGTGAAAAAAAAACGGTCATAAGTCCCTTTTTCCAGCGCCATTGTAACTTCAAATGGTCGCTTAACAAGCTGTTGTAAGTTAAGCACTACCTCCCTATGAATCCCAAAATCTTTCTGCCCATCGTCCCATCATTTCAAAATTTTTTCTTGCTTTTTTTTAGGTTTTTTTTTTAATTTATTTTTTTGTGTGAACGGTGTGGTACCGGAGTATCGTACATTTCATACAAGAAAATTAATATTAATCATATTTGTGTCATTTAACAAGCTTATATAATGCTAGTAATAATACACACCTTTATATTAAATTATAATCTTTCATTGTTTAGTTATTCAATTATTTCAATATGTTGTTTTTATACCAATCACCCTATCTTAATTATCACACCTTTTGAGATGGACAAAATTTAACAATCATATTTGTTACATTTTAACAAACTTATACAACTAATATCCTGTTTCCCCCAAAATAAGCCCTCCCCGAAAATATTGCAACAGAGCAGCAGCCATGAGGTGACCACGCTCGCTGCCTCCTGCACCCCAAAAATAATAAGACCTCACCGAAAATAAGGCCGTGTGTCAGCTTCTGCCTTGCTGCTGCTTCAGCTGTCATGAAACGGGGAGGGAGGGTTTGGTATTTGGGTGGGGTTATTCGATGTGCTGGAGGAATGTTCTAGTATTTACTGGATGGTTGGACTACCGCATGCGTGGGTGCTTCCCGCCTGGACCAACGGCCCCGACATTCCATCTTCGTGATGCCTTTTGAAGTTATCTCACACCTGACACTTGAAGGACTTATGATTGGCCTGAGGCTATGATCCCAAGGGGTGGGGAATGGACTATTCTATATATCAATTGCTTTCGCGCCTAATTAAACAGACTTCGCTTCGCAACTGCTCGCTAACCATTTGTAATTAGTAAAAGTACTTTTGATTTCCAACACATGGAATCTCTTGGTCTTTCTTTCCTAATTATATAATGGAGGGATGCTGACACCGTGCTTATTTCGGAGATCAAAAGAATATAAGACCCTGTCTTATTTTCGGGGGAGACACGGTATGAATTCCAACGTTTATATTACACCAGAAGCTATACTTACCAAGGGCTCGAGCCACAGCCAAGAAGGGAATCTGATCGATAACCGTGCTTCGTCGGACGGGACCATTGTGACTCAAACGAGGCCGTTTCCAAACAACCCGATTCACACCGGATTTGTTGATCACACTAAAACAATCGGCGAGAACAGAGGGAAGAAATAAATGAAGAGTGGAAAGTTTAAAAGAAACGAAAAAGTCAAGGCGTCATTTGCTAATCACGACTTCTACAATGATTGAAGGCAAGTTGTTATCTATAAAGCCCTACCTGGCCTGGTTAACCGAGGAACATAACAGCAACAGCAATAATAGTACTTAGACGTCTCCGTGGTCATGTGGCCGGAATGACTAAACACCGAAGGCGCATGAAAACGCTGTTCCCTTCCCACCAAAGGTGGTTCCTATTTTTCTACTTGCATTTTCTACATGCTTTCAAACTGCTAGGTTGGCAGAAGCTGGGACAAGTCATGGGAGCTCACTCCGTCACGCGGCGCTAGGGATTTGAACCACCGACCTGCCGACCTTTCTGATCGATAAGCTCAGCGTCTTAGCCATTGAGCCACCGCGTCCCTCAATACTTAAGACTTATATACCGCTTTATAGTGCTTTATAGCCCTCTCAGTCAGGATCGAACTCCTGACAGTGAGTAGTAAGTTAATCCTGCAGTACTGAATTCTAACCACTGGGCCACCATAGCTCCATATTAATTTTAGTTATAGCATAATCGTTTCAGTCTTGAATGGATTACTTAATGTTAACACAAACATAATTGTATATTTGATATTACCATGTTTTCCCGAAATAAGCGCTTGGCCTTATTTTCAGGGAGGTCTTATTATTTTTGAGGTGCAGGAGACAGCGAGCGTGGTCACCTCACGGCTGCTGCTGTGTGGCAATATTTTTGGGGAGGGCTTATTTTAGCACATGCACTCAAAAGCCCGATTGGGCTTATTATCCTGGGAGGTCTTATTTTTAATAAAACAGGATATAAGCCGCCCAGAGTCTTTTTGAGGGGATGGCCATAACACCACCATCAAAGAATATCAATAGGAATAGCACTTAAGACTTATATACCACTTTGTAGTGTTTTACAGCCCTCTCTAAGCGGTTTACAGAGTCAGCCTCTTGCCCCCAACAATCTGGGTCCTCATTTTACCGGCCTCAGGAGGACGGAAGGATGAGTCAACATTGAGCCAGTCAAGATCGAACTCCTAGCTGTGGGCAGTGTTAGCCTGCAATATTTAATTGAAACCACTGTGCCATCAAGGCTTCCTTCCTTTCTTCCTTTTCTCTCCTTCCTTCATTCCTTTTCTTTCCTTTCTTCCTTCCTTCCTTCGCAATAGCACAAGACTTATATACTGCTTCATAATGCCCTCTCTAAGCGGTTTACAGAATCAGCATATTTCCCCTAGCAATCTGGGTCCTCATTTTATCGACCTCGGAAGGATGGAAGGCTGAGTCAACATTGAGCCAGTCAGGATCAAACTCCTGGCTGTGGGAAGAGTTAGCCTGCAATATTTAATTGAACCCACTGTGCCATCAAGGCTTCCTTCCTTCCTTTTCTCTCTTTCTTTCATTCCTTTTCTCTCCTTCCTTCATTCCTTTTCCTTCCTTTCTTCCTTCCTTCGCAATAGCACTTAAGACTTATATACTGCTTCATAGGGCTTTCAGCCCTCTCTAAGCGGTTTACAGAGTCAGCATATTTCCCCTAGCAATCTGGGTCCTCATTTTACCGGCCTCGGAAGGATGGAAGGCCGAGTCAACATTGAGCCAGTCAGGATCGAACTCCTGGCTGTGGACAGAATTAGCCTGCAATATTTAATTAAAACCACTGTGCCATCAAGGCTTCCTTCCTTCCTTTTCTCTCCTTCCTTCCTTCCTTCCTTCCCTTCCTTCGCAATAGTACTTAAAACTTATCTACTACTTCATAATGCTTTACATCCCTCTCTAAGCGGTTTACAGAATCAGCATATTTCCCCTAGCAATCTGGGTCCTCATTTTATCGACCACGGAAGGACGGAAGGCTGAGTCAACCTTTGAGCTGGATCAAACTATTGGCAGTGAGCAATGAATTAGTCTCCAATACAGATAGTTCTAGACTTACGACCACAATTGAGCCCAGAATTTCTGTTGCTAAGAGAAAGACATTTGTTAAGTGAAATTTACCCCATGTTACATCCTTTCTTGCCACAGTTGTCGATTTATGACGGCTGCAGCATCCTACGGCCTTTTTTGCGACCTTCTGACAAGCAAAGTCAAGGGGGGGAGGGGGAGCAAGATTCACTTAACAACCATGTTACTAACTTACACTGCGGTGATTCGCTTAACAACGGCGGCCAAAAACATCGTGAAACGGGGCAACTGTCTTCCTTAGCAACAGAAAATTTGGGCTCCATTGTGGTCGTAAGTCGAGGACTACCTTATAAGTCGAAAAAGCCACCTTTTGAGCAAGCCAGTGAGATCTGTTACCTTCCCCCGAGGCCTTCAATCCGCTGCCTCTCCTTTGGAAGCTCAGGTTTGTGATCCTGCGTCACCTCCACGGCCCGGACGTAGTCGTCCTTCGGGTCATCCTGGACTCCAAGAACCACGCCGGAGTCGCCCACATGAGCCACGTACATCTTTGAACCACGGATTACTACCACGCTGGCTGTCGTGCCTGAAGTACTCGGGAGACCCGTCATGGTCTTCGGCCATTCAGCTGCAAAGGGGGGGGAAAAGCAATAGCAATAGCAGTTAGACTTATATACCGCTTCCTAGGCCTTTCAGCTCTCTCTAAGCGGTTTACAGAGTCAGCATATCACCCCCACAGTCTGGGTCCTCATTTCACCCACCTAGGAAGGATGGAAGACTGAGTTAACCTTGAGCCGGTGAGACTAGAACCGCCGAACTGCAGACAACAAGTCAGCTGAAGTGGCCTGCAGTGCTGCACCCTAACCACTGCGCCAACTCGGCTCTTGCGAGGTGGCTCTATACTAATTATAAGTTATATAACAAACTAGCGGGATACCCGTGCTCCGCTACAAAACTATCTGATCGGGCTTGCCCCACAGAAGCCTCTCCTCTCCTATTCCCCTTCTCTCCCGCAGGCTGGCCCCAGAGGCCTCTCCAATCTTATCCCCTTCACTCCCTCAGTCTAACTCCTTAGCATTATTCAGGTGGGGAGGGGGCGTTGAATGTCTAAACTAGAATAGAATAGAATAGAATAGAATTTTATTATTTGTATGCCGCCCTTCTCCGGGAGGACTCAGGGCGGCGAACAATTCAAACGGGGGAAAAGGGGAACATAAAAACGAAATACAAATAATAAAAGTAAACAACAGTCGCACAACCATACATGTTGAGAGGGGAGGGAACTCATCACCCCCAGGCCTGTCGGCAAAGCCAGGTTTTGACGGCTTTTCGGAAGGCCTGGAGAGAGGTGAGGGTCCGAATCCCTGCGGGGAGTTCATTCCAGAGGGCCGTAGCTGCCACAGAGAAGGCCCTCCCCCGGGTAATAGCCAGGTGGCATTGGCTGGTAGATGGCACCCGGAGGAGGCCAACCCTGTGAGATCTAATGGGTGTGTGGGAGGTAATTGGCAGCAGGCGGTCTCTCAAGTACCCAGATCCAATACCATGAAGGGCTGTATAAGTTACGACTAGCACCTTGAAGCGTATCAGGAGACTGATCGGTAACCAGTGTAGCTCGCACAGGATAGGTGTAACGTGGGTGTACCGAGGTGTACCCACAATCGCTCGCGCGGCTGCGTTCTGGACGAGTTGAAGTCTCCGAATACTCTTCAAGGGCTGCCCCATGTAGAGCGCACTGCCCACAGGCTGGATGAGTCACACGCTGGCCATGCCGATGCCCAGGTGGCAGTTGGAACAGAGTCCTTTTCAGGTGGGGAGGGGGAGTAGAGCATCTAACTCCTTAGCACCAGAGTGTGTTAATAATAATAATGTAAGAAATACTAATGATCTGATGGTCATTTCAAAAAATCCTTTCTTAGCGAGCACCTAGAAGCCAAGAGGAACATACAGGCCAAATTTCAAGTTTGTAGGCGTTACGGTTCTGGAGATTTCGTGATGATGCGTGAGTGGTATTTCACTTTTATAGGGAGAGAGAGATATAAATCAGCAAGTAAGTAAGCAAGCAAGCAAGAGAGCCGGTTTAGTCTAATACAGGGGTGTCAAACTCAAGGTCCACAGGCCAGATCCAGCCCGCAGAGTGCTTAAATCTGGCCTGCGATGCCTCTGGAAGCCAAAACAGGGCGCGGGGGCATTGTAGTTCTCCATGGACTGGCCAAGGGGGAGAGGAGGGGAGAAGACGGGACTGACGCTTCCACCAGCACCTTACTGGCCAAAACAGGGTATGGGGAGGCCGTGCAAGGGCCTCCCCCCCATGCCTCATTTTCAGCCTGGAGAGCCTCCTGGAGCACTCTGCCAGCCAAAACACAGGGGAGGATGCGCGAAGTCCCCACGCTCTGTTTTGTGCATGCATGCCCTGGGCAGCTACTCTTCTGGTTTCCGGCGGGCGCATGGGCATCAGCCACCTGGTCTTCCCATTTCAGGCGCACATGCACACACAGTGGCACGCAGAGCCAGTGATGGAGCAACCCACAACTTTTGGTGGCAAGCTGTTCCATTGATTAACTGTGCTCACTGTCAGGAAATTTCTTCCTAGTTCTACGTTGCTTCTCCTCCTTGATTAGTTTCCATCCGCAGCTTCTTGTTTTCCTCCAAGCTGCTTTGGAAACCAGGTTGACTTTCTTGATTTTTTTTTTCTCCTTGAAATTTTTTTCGCTTCTTATCCGAGAAGCTTCTTCACTTCTAACCGACGGGTGAGGAATAGAAGGATTTTTATCCTTTGCAGCCATCTGGTCGTTAGCACTCTGGCGATGAGTGGTTAGCTCTTTTGAGAGTCATTTGAAGACAGAATAAGCGTTGGAGGGGACCTTGGAGGTCTTCTAGTCCAGCCCCTTCTTGTACAAAGCCTATATTATTTCAGACAAACGGTTGTCCAATCTCTTCTTAAAAACCTCCAGTGATAAAGAACCCACAACTTCTGGAGGCAAGTAGTTCCACTGATTAATTGTCCTCACTTTAAGGAAATCATCCTCAGTTCTAGTTGCTTCTCTCCTTGATTAGTTTCCATTCATTGCTTCTTGTCCTGCCCTCAGGTGCTTTGGAGAGTAGCTTGACTCCCTCTTCTTTGGGGCAACCCCTGAGATATTGGAAAACTGCTATCATGTCTTCCTTAGTCCTTCTTTTCAGTAAACTAGACATACCCAGTTCCTGCAACCGTTCTTCATGTTTTAACCTCCAGTCCCCTAATCCTCTTTGTTGCTCTTCTCTGCCCTCTTTCTAGAGTCTCCGCATCTTTTCTATATCTTCTTAAAGACTTCCAGTGTTGGGGCATTCACAACTTCTGGAGGCAACTTCTGTTCCACGGATTAATTGTTCTCACTGTCAGGAAATTTCTCCTCAGTTCTAAGTTGCTTCTCTCCTTGATTAGTTTCCACCCATTGCTTCTTGTTCTGCCCTCAGGTGCCTTGGAGAATAGTTTGACTCCCTCTTCTTTGTGGCAACCCCTGATGCAACCTTTAGGGCTATCTTAGCCTTAGAAGTGCTAGAAGTGTGTGGGGTTTTCTCTGATTTTTATATACCTTCCCCTTTATATAAAGGAAGTGGTTTGGGTTTTTTGGTTTCCTTTTTGGCTCTTTCATTGGTATGTAGATATCATTTATGTCAAGGTGCCTGTCGATGGCCACTCCGACAAATCACAAACAACAGCTACATACCCTTCAAAAGAGACAATGAAAAAGCCAAAAAGGAAACATACACACACACCAAAACACCACTTTGCCAGCAAGCAACACCTGGATAAGCTAGCCCAGGGTTGTCCAAACTTGGGAACTTTTAAGACTTGTGGACTTCAACTCCCAGAATTCCCCTAGGGAATTCTGGGAGTTGAAGTCCACAAGTCTTAAAGTTCCCAAGTTTGGACACCCCTGGGCTAGAGATGACTGTAGTACCAAGGTTAACACTAGATCAGCAATTAAGAACTCCCTCTTCTTTGTGTGAGATATTGTAAGACTGCTATCATGTCTCCCCTAGTCCTTCTTTCCATTAAACTAGACATACCCAGTTCCTGCAACCGTTCTTCATAGGTTTTAACCTCCAGTTCCCTAATCCTCTTTGTTGCTCTTCTCTGCACTCTTTCTAGAGTCTCCACATCTCTTCTACATCTTCTTAAAGACTTCCAGTCCCCTAATCCTCTTTGTTGCTCTTCTCTGCACTCTTTCAAACAATTTGGACACACAGGACTAATGGTTTGATAGTCCAAGAGGCCATCGATGTCAACAGAGGGGGCGGGGGATACAATACCATCTACCTCCTATCTACAACACGCTCCTTTCAGCAATCCCAAGAAGATTGCACACCTGTTTACATTCTAATTCAGGTGACCCTGAGGATACAGAAAAATCCCCAGGTGGGCTCCAGGACTCTCCGTGAGCTAATAATGACTGATCTCCAGAGTGGTAACTGTTAGGAATATAACCTAACAGTTGGGTTGGCAATACATAAATCATGTAACAATGCTGTACCTGTTTCTTTAAAGCATACTGTAAAATGTGATTGGTTGCTGTTTTTCCTCAATCGGCCATAAGAGGGAGCCAGAATGACTGTTAGCTCTCTGTTTGTTAGATGCTGGGCTGATCTGATCTGAGTGTTTTGGAAGCTGGCTGTTAGAAAGTGCCGTGAGCTATTGTAAGTTTTGCAACTGTTAGCAAACTTTGAGTACCGAACTGATTATATGATACTGGACTATGTTATTTGGATTATCCCTTAACTGAAGGACGTTGATGACTGACTGTCTTATCCGTGTATGACTTGCACTGTTTGATGGGCTCTGATACCTCTATTTCCACGAAAGTAAAAGCCTATTTAAACTGCAGTGTCTCTGTATGCTGGTTTGTGTGTTCTCCAACACAACTCTAACAACACTTCTTTGAACGTACTCGCTCTCCCAACGGGGACCTTACCTAACAGTAACAAACTAGATGACTTGCAAAGGATAATAAATCCTTCCATTTCCCCACCACCATTCAGTCGGAACTGAAGAAGCTTCTTGGATGAGAAGTGAAACGTTTTCAAGAAACCACTTGTGGGGGGGGGGGGGGAGCATGGCTTCCATATAAAGGAGCATGGCCTGGCATGAAATCAAATACATCCTCACTGGGTATACTTAACATCTGATGCTGAATGTATTTATTGGTGTGTTTGTTTTATATCTGTTTATGTCCTAATGTTGGAAGAAAATGCCCTTCTGGGTTCAGCTCCGAGTGGGGAAAAAGACACTGGAAACATGGAGGCTGCTTGGAAAGATGGTTTAATGGTGGACAGGACCACGTGGCTTGAGCTCCTGAACGGAAAAGGGGGATCACATGCTTCAATGTTGGGTGAAGAAGAAGAGAGAGAGAGGGAAGGAGCTTGCTGGTCTTTTTATAATCTGTTCAGTCCCACCTCTCTGTTTCCTGTTCCTGTGTAAGAAATGTATTCTGATTGGTTGTCAGACTCCCATGGGGCCATGCAGGGCCAACTCCCTAGGCTGTATTTTGAGTCCCAAGTTTGATTGAGTTTCCAGATGCCAGGTGGTGAGTTTCTGTGAAAGGCTGATATTACCTTTATTATGTAAAGTAGACTAACTCAGGCTTTAATGGCTCATTGACAAAGGGGGGGGGGGGCAGGAAGCTGCAGGGAGCTATTTTGTCTTTAAAACATGTTCCTCCCTTTTCATATCCAGGGAAATACACTATTCTGCCTTTACAATATTTCCTAGGATGTTTCATTTCTCTAGGAGAGGGCTGGGTGCTAACTTCCTACAACGCGTTTATTGTTTTTACACATACCTCATGGTGGTGGACATATCTAATACCCCTTCTACTACAACAAGAATCTTGTGAGGTGGGGGGGGGGAGGAAGAGAAAGAAAGAGGTCCTAATTTTGATCACATGATCACGGGGATGCTGCAATGGTCATAAGAAGTGGTGTAGGCTATCCTGCCTGAGCAGGGGGTTGGACTAGAAGACCTCCAAGGTCCCTTCCAACTCTGCTATTGTATTGTATTCTGTTCTGTGTGTGAGAAATGGTCATGTCACTTTTTTTCAGTGTCGTCGTAACTTTGAACGGTCAGTAAATGAACTATTGCAAGTTAAGAACTACCTGTACTTGAATTCCCACAACTTCCAAGAGCAATTCTAAAAGTAGGGTATTGTGGGAAATTTACTTGTTCTGATAAAAAGGGAGGGAGGGAGGGAGGGAGGGAGGGAAGGAAGGAAGGACAAAATGGAGGAAGGGAAGGAGGGAAGGGAAGGAGGGAAGGGAAGGAGGGAGGGAGGGGGAAGGAAGGAAAGGCAGAAAGGAGGGAAGGGAAGGAGGGAAGGAGAGGGGAAGGAAGGAAGGAAGGAAGGAAGAAAGAAGGGAAGGAAAGACAGGCAGGAAGGAGGGACGAAATGAAGGAAGGGAAGGAATGAGAGAGGGAGAAGGAAGGAAGGAAAGGCAGAAAGGAGGGAAGGGAAGGAGGGAGGGAGAGGGAAAGGAAGGAAGAAAGGAGGGAAGGAAGGAAAGGTAGGAAGGATGAAATGAAGGAAGGGAAGGAATGAGGGAGGGAGGGAGGGAGGGAGGGAGGGAAGGAAGGGAAGGGAAGGCAGGAAGAAAGGACAAAATGAAGGAAAGGACGGAAGGAGAGGAGAAGAGAGGAGGAAGGAAGGAGAGGAAGGAGAGAGGCAGGAAGGGAAGGAAAGGAAGATGAGGATAGAAGGAAAGAGGAGGGATGAAATGGAGGAGTGAAGGAATGAAGGAAAGGGAGGAAAGGAATGCAGGCAATATAGAAGAATGTAATAAAGCATCGCAGTTGAGGAATGGAATTTGAGAAAGCTGAAATCCTGCCACCCGCCTTCCTTTCGCTACCCAAAGCTTACATTTTGCTTTCCGCATCTGGGCCTCTCTCTCTCTCTCTCCATCCTCCAGCCCTCCGTTACTAATTCACTCCAGGTTTCCGCGGAGGGGCATCTGCAACCAATTAAGCAGGAAGCCAGAGGGGGCCAAAAGGAAAGATAAAATTACATGTATGAGCTCAGCTTGGGACAACCGTACGTACAGGAGGACCACGAGGCTCAGAGTCAGTTTTTTAACCTCTTGGCTCCACAGGGGAGCCAAGAGGTTAAAAAACCGACTCTGAGCCAACAAATTAAAAAACGGAGCCATTGGTGCCTGTTGTCCCTTTTTAAAAATCAACGTAGCGCAGCAAACTGGGGCCGCTTTGACCATTGGGCCGCAGCCCCAAATAAAACACCAACACCAAAGTTAAAATCAAGAGCTGTCCTCCCACCTCTGCATTCACAGCCCACACGGGTTAAGTCCTCGACTTACAACCGTTCGTTTAGCGACCGTTCAGAGGTCACTAAATGTGAACCACGTGAAGGCAAATCACGCGACCACGGGGCAGGGGCCTCAAGGGTGAAAAACGGTCATAAATCGCTTTTTTTTCAGTGCCGTTGTAACATTGAACCGTCACTAAATGAACTCTTGTAAGTCGAGGACAACCTGTACAGATCTCCTCCAATTCTTTCAAAAGCGGCTCGTACGGGTAGTCCTCGACTTACAACCGCTCACTTAGGGACCGTTCAAAGTTACAACACTGAAAAGAAGCGACTTACGGCCGTTTTTCACCCTTACAACCGCTGCAGGACCCCCCCCAGAGTCAAATCATCAAAATTCAGACACTTAGCAACTGGTTCATATTTATGACGGTTGTAGTGTCCCGGGATCATATGATCCCCTTTTGCGACCACCTAACAAGCAAAGTGAATGGGGAATCCAGATTCACTTAACAAACTTGTTACTAATTTAACAACTGCAACTATTCATCTAACAACTATAGGAAGAAAAGTCCCTCCTGCCTTCCGAGTCAGACATCAGTGAGGCAGAAGAACAGCTGGAGCCTGTTCCCAGTGTGCGCATGCGCAGAGCTGCCAGACGAAGGGAACAGCTAAAGAACAGGGATCGACTTGGGAGGAAGGCTACAGGTGGATGGTGAATGGCCCCTCCCATAGGGACTAAAAGAGGAGCAAAAGGGGAGTGGAGTTTGCAGGAGACCATTAGTTTGCTTCATTGGTTCGTGACTCTCCGAGGCTCCTTGCCAAGTTTTGCAGATCAACTTGGCAGCTCTCCAAGCCTGATAAGGTTTGTGACTGTAAATCCTCCCTTGAAAGACTTTGCTGGATGCGAATGAGCAGAATTCACAGCAAATTAATAAAAGGGTTTTTTTGTCGGAACAAGGAGTTTGCTTCATTCTCTCAGGAAGCCTCGGTCAGAACATATTTATGACAGCTCCCGGGATCTTGTGATCCCCTTCTGCAATTTCTGGCGAGCAAAGTCAACGGGGGAATCCAGATTTACTTAACAACCGTGTTACCAACTTCACAACTGCAACGATTCACTTAATAACCGTGGTAAGGAAAATGGGGCAAAATTCACTTAAACGTTTCATTTAGCAACCTAAATTTTGGACTCCATTGTGGTCATAAGTCGAGGACAACCTGTATTTTGGGAACTCTATACTTCCTGGTCTGGATTCAGAAATTCACCCAAGTGAGTTCAACAGGATTTGCCAGTTAGAAAAATATACCGAGTGACTCATCCATTTCAACTGGTCTTAATCTTCACCTGAGCATGCCTAATTTAGCCACAGCAATTTTTTGACGTTAAATAAGGGAGTCAACCTTGTTGTTTGAAGAACAGGGTAGCTGGCTTCACACATGACACTAATATCGTGGGAAAAAGTGATAAAATCTGGATTCGTACTGATACTAATATATTAGAAAACAAATATAAAAGCTGGTTTCACATATGACACTGATATATTACAAAACATACCGAACATAAAAGCTGCCTTCACACCTTTCTCTCTTAATATATTGGGGAAGACTGGATTCAAAGGACACCAATTTATCGGAAAGATTAAAAAGCTGGATTCACGCACATCGTTAGTATATTGGAAAAATATAAAAGTTGGATTCACACATCTCCCTAATATATTGGAAAACCACTATAAAACCTGGATTCACACATGGCACTAATATATTGGGAGGCGGAATACAAAATTCTCACAACACACAAACCCCAAACCAACCTCCCTCCCCCTGACATTGTGGCTTTTCATGGAACATGAGGTCCCCAGCCATGTGCAGAAAACATGGTATTCTGACGGAGGTTTCCCGAGAGCATGAAGCAAACTCCTTGTCCCGACAAAAAATCCTTTTATTAATTTGCTGTGAAATCTGCTCCTTCACATCCAGCAAAGTCTTTCAAGGGAGGATTTACAGTCACAGAACTTATCTGGCTTGGAGAGCTGCCAGGCCGATATCTGCAAGACTTGGCAAGGAGCCTCCGAGAGTCCTAAACCAATTAAGTGAACTAATTATCTCCTGCAAACTCCACTCCCCATTCGCTCCTCTTTTATGTCCTCTGGGAGGGGCCATTCACCGTCCACCTGTGGCTTTACTCCCAAGTCAACCCTTGTTCTTTAGCTGTTCCCTTTCTCTGGCAACTCTGCGCATGCGCACACTGGGAATAGGCTCCAGCTGTTCTTCTGCCCCACTGATGTCTGACTCCCAAGGCAGCTGATAACTATCAGATGGCCCTGGTCCCCTCTCTGCCTCCAACACAGAGCCCTCATCAGAGCCTTCCTCAGACTCCAGGACTGGCCCCAGGTTCCTCCCCAACCCTCCTCACACTCTGAATCTGCTGCTAGCTCTGCTGGTCGCTGGTGGGCCACAACGCATGACTTGTATAGAATGGTTCTCAGATGTGGGAGAAATACAAGATTTTGCATTACTGCAAGACATTTGATCACAATCTAAACAGCCAATAATGAATCAAGCAATATAGGTACTCCTCAACTCAACAGTTTCAGCAATGGTTCAAAGTTACATTGACAATGAAAACAGTGACTCAAAACCAGACTTACAACCACCGTAGGTATCCCACACAGTCACACAACACAAACAAAATCCGGGCGCTTAGCAACTGGCATGTCTTTGTGACAGTTGAAGTGTCCCAAAATCACATGGTCGCCCTTTGGAAACTTCCCAGCTGGATTCTTGACAAGCAAAATCAATGGGGGGGGGGGGGAAGGAGCCAGGTTCACTTAACAAGCTCCCGATCCACTTAACAACCGGCGTAATCCTCAGGGCCAAAAAAAAAGCTCGCAAAATCAGGAGCGACTCACTTAACAACTGCTTTGCTTAGCAAGGACACTGTGGTTGTAACTCGAGGACTACCTGTAGAAACCCCCTTCTTTCAGTTAGTAAGGTTCACATGGATCGGACTCACGACATCGGTAGGAACCCCCAGGATTTGTGGGGGAATTGGGCCCCAAGGTTTAATAGCATTTGGGTGCCCAACACATCTTGAGGGTAGATAGTAGGGAACCTGGTTCCCACAATCCCAGATCAAACTGTATAACCAACTGTGTGAAATGCAGCTCTCCCTGAATCTAAGGACTTCCTTCTACACGCAAGAGAATGGGACATTAAAAACTAGCTAATAATCACAGGATTATTTCCTCATTGTTATTATTATGATTACAGAATTAAGAGTGCATGTGAAAGGGTTTGGGGTTTAGTTATAGGAAGAATACCTTTAAGGCTCTTCAACTTTCCCCACTTTTAAGACTTGTGGACTTCAACTCCCAGAATTCCTCAGCCATCAGCAAAGTTGCCAACCTTCCCCACTTTAAGACTTGTGGACTTCAACTCCCAGAATTCCTCAGCAAGCAAAGTTGCAAACCTTCCCCACTTTAAAACTTGTGGACTTCAACTCCCAGAATTCCTCAGCCAGTAGCAAAGTTGCCAACCTTCCCCACTTTAAGACTTGTGGACTTCAACTCCCAGAATTCCTCAGCAAGCAAAGTTGCCAACCTTCCCCACTTTAAGACTTGTGGACTTCAACTCCCAGAATTCCTCAGCCAGCAAAGTTGCCAACCAGGAAAGCTGGCTGAGGAATTCTGGGAGTTGAAGTCCACTAGTCTTAAAATGGCCGAGGTTGGAGACCCCTGCTTTAAGGTACACATTGTTGATCATTTTCTTTGCTTTTTAACCTACGATGCGCATTTTGTTTGTTTGGTTGGCTTTGCTGCCCCAACAGAAATGGGAGATCTACAAAAACCAGGCAGCCCATCCGTCAAGCCGCCAACCCGGGTTCTTTGTTTTGCTTTCACATGCACCCACCCGGCTTAGGGCCAAAGGCCCCCCCCCTCTCCCCTTTGAAGGCCTTAAAACTCCTTCTGCTGCCCCATGTGAGATTCCTCCCCACCCAGGGAAAGCCAGCATAAAACCCATTCACATGTCATGAAGGCAGGACATGGGTGCCTGGAATGAACCCCCCCCCCCATCTTCTCCCCCAAACTGTGATCTTTTGAACCCCTGGGCTAAGAAAGAAGTTTCCTGGGATGGAATAAAATAAATGTTTGGATGGCATCCAGCAGCGTGGAGGGTTATGTGATGGGCAAGGAAGGGAGGGAGGGAGGAAGGAAGGAAGGAAAAAGGAGGGAGGGAGGGAGGGGATAAGAAGGAAGGAAGGAAAAGGGAGGAAGGAATAAAGAAAAGGGAAGGGAAGAAAGAAGGAAAAGTGAAAAAGGCAGGGAGGAATAAAGGAAGGGAAAGGGAAGAAGGGAGGGTGGGAGGAAGGAAGAAAAGGGGAGGGAGGGAATAAGGAGAAGGAAGGAAGGAAAAGTGAAAAGGGGAGGAATAAGGGAAGGAAAATGACAGAAGAAAGGAATGCAGGAAAAGGGGAAAAGAGAGGAAGGAATAAAGGAAGGAAAAGGGAAAAAGGGAAGGTGGGAGAAAGGGGAGAAGGAAGGAAAGGGGGAAAAGAGAGGGAGGAATAAAGGAAGGAAAAGGGAAGAAGAGATGGAGCAAGGAGGGAAAAGGAGGGAGGGAGGGGATAAGGAGAAGGAAGGAAAAGGGAGGAAGGAATAAAGAAAGGAAAGGGGAAGAAGGAAGGAAAAGTGAAAAAGGGACGGAGGAATAAAGGAAGGGAAAGGGAAGAAGGGAGGGTGGGAGGAAGGAAGGAAGAAAAGGGGAGGGAGGGAAGAAGGAGAAGAAAGGAAGGAAAAGTGAAAAGGGGAGGGAGGAATAAGGGAAGGAAAATGAAAGAAAGGAATGCAGGAAAAGAGGGAAAGAGAGGAAGGAATAAAGGAAGGAAAGGGGGAAAAGAGAGGAAGGAATAAAGGAAGGAAAAGGGAAGAATGGAAGGTGGGAGAAAGGGGGAAGGAAGGAAAGGGGGAAAAGAGAGGGAGGAATAAAGGAAAAGGGAAGGGATGGAGGAAGGGAGGAATAAAAAGGGAGGGAAGGGAAGAAGGATGGAAGGAAAAGGGAAGAAGGGAGGAAGGAAGGAGAAAGGTGGATAGAGAGAAGGAGGAACGGTTGCCGTTCTCCGGAGCGACCCTTCCCGGCCTCATCCCTCCACCAAAGCCCGGGAGGGAGAGCGAGGGAGCGAGCAAGCGGGGCCTGGACTTACGCAGCTTCTTCCACATGGCGCGGTGGCAGGCCAGGAAGCCCTTGCGGAGGGCGGCGCAGACGGCGGCCGGCTCGGCGGAGCGGAAGCTCTTCTGCTTCTTGATGAAGGCCCAGAGGTTCTCGCGGGCGAAGTGGGCCGCCTCCCGGCCGCCGTGCCCGTCGCAGACGGCGAAGAAGGCCACCGAGGGCGGCTGGCTCTGCGTCCCGGCCGGGCCCGCGGCGGCTGCTCTCCCGGCGGCGCTGCCCTTCTCTTCCTCCCCCTCCTCCTCCCCGTCGTCCTCGGGCTCCAGCACGATCTGGGTGACGTCCTCCATGTATTTCCTGCCTCCCTGGTCGGAGAAGAGGCTCACCCCCAGCGAGCGCAGCCCCGCCATGCAAGGCGAAGGCCGGCCGGCGGCAGCAACAACAGCAACAGCGGCCCCGGAGGAGGAGGAGGAGGCGGTGGGCCCCGAGGGCGCCGGGCCTCGCTTGGCCCCTTTGGCCGGACGGCCCTTTCTCCTTCTCGGTTGCCTTTTCCCCCCTTTCCTCGCTGGCTGGTTGGTTGGTTGTTCTTATTGTTTACACGCGCCGGGAAGGAAGAAGCGGCGGAGGATCTGTTCCGACATTCCTTTTTTTTTCTCCTCCTTCTCTCCTCCTCTTCCTCTCTTTCCTCCTCCTCCTTTTCCTTCTCCTCCTCTTCCTCTCGTTCCTCCTCCTCTTTCCCTTCCTCCCCCTTCTCTTCCTCTCTTTCTCCTGTTCTTCCTCTCCTCCTTTTCCTCCTCCTCCTCTCTTTCCTCCTCCTCTTTCTCTCCCTCCTCCTCCTTCCCCTCCTCTTCCTCTCCTCCTCCTGTTCTTCCTCTCCTGCTTTTCCCCCCTCCTCCTTTCGCTCTCTTTCCTTCTCCTCCTCCTGTTCTATCTCCTCTTTTTCCTCCTCCTCCTGTTCTTCTCCTCCTTTTCCTCCTCCTCCTATTCTTCTCCTCCTCCGCCTGGAAGGTTGGAGAGGAAGCGAAAAGGGAAAGCGGCGCGGAACAATCGCCGTTGGAACGCTCGGGAGCCCAACGTTCCAAAAGGAGGGGAGGGGGGAGGAGGAGGAGGGACCACCCACCCTTTTCCCGGCCTCCGCCACTCGCCTACCAAGCGCCCCTGCCGCTTAGCCCCGCCCTCAGCTCCTCCCCGGCCCCTTTCCCCAAGTTTGTAATCCCTTTTTAAATTTTTTTTCTCTCTTTTCTTTTTTCCTCCTCCAAAGAAAAATAAAAGCGTTTCCTTGTCTGGGGCCGGTTGGGTTAGGTTGCATTGGGACGAGGGGGGGCGGGGGGCTCGCAGGTAGGTTCTGATAGTACACCCCCCCTCCCCGTTTAATTTTGTTTAAAAAAAGGTTTGATCGCTGGGGAAGTAAAGAGAAGAACGGGAAGGAATGGTGGGCTTAAGTTTATTTATTTTAAAGTTTATTTTAAAACATTATATTATTATAATTAGATAGATAGATAGATAGATAGATAGATAGATAGATAGATAGATAGATAGATAGATAGATAGATAGATAGATAGATAGATAGATAGATAGATATAGATGGTAGGTAGGTAGGTAGGTAGGTAGGTAGGTAGATAGATAGATAGATAGATAGATAGATAGATAGATAGATAGATAGATAGATAGATAGATAGATAGATATAGATGATTGATAGATAGATAGATAGATAGATATAGATGATTGATTGATAGATAGGGATAGATAGATAGATAGATAGATAGATAGATTATATTATATTATTATGTTTATTTATTTTAAAGTTTATCTTGTTTATTTGCTCCAGGTGGGGAACAGAAAGGAGAGGGGGGAGGGAGTGACAAACGGCAGAAGCTAATATTTGGATTAAAGGGGGGGGTTGGTTAGCTGCTACTGGTAAGGATGGAATGGCACCGTGGGAAGTTTGCACCCACCCCTCTCCTAGAAAAATGAAATATCCTGTGAAATATTGAAAAAAGCAGCATATTATATTTCCCTGGATAAGAAATGGAGAAACATGTTTTTAGGCAGGAAGCAGACTCACTCTTAATAGCCCCCACCTTTGTCAATGGGCCATTAAACGGCCTGGATCAGTCTATTCTACATAACACAGATCTCCCCCTTCAGCTCCAAGGTGATGGGATTAAGGCATGGTAGTATTAGCCTTTTACCCATCTCACCACAGGGCACCTGGGAAGAAGCAATGCTCAACCAAACTTGGACTCAAAGCACAACTTCATGGCCCCTTGGAAATCCGACAACCAATCAGAATACAAGATCAAGATCAAAGGCCAGAGAGGGTGTAAAACCAGGGACTTTCAACATCTCCCTCTCTCTTTTCTTCTTCACATCTGGAAGCATGGGATCCCCCTTTTCTGTTCAGGAGCTCAAGCCATGTGGTCCTGTCCACCATTAAACCACCTTTCTAAGCAGCCTGTTTCCAGTGTCTTTTTCCCCACTTGGAACAACCCAGAAGGACATTTCTTCCAACAGGACAACTCACTGCAGGACAAATATACTATTCGATTTAATTATTTTTAAAATATATATATTAGGTTTTATATATAAATTTTTATTTTAAACACACAAACACATCAACAAAAACAGACACATGACTTAAAACAACGTAGGAACAAGAAGTTCCATCGTATATCATACAGCAGTTCCATATCGGTTTCTTTGCAGTTAGTGTTTTCCCTTCTATACATTTCTATCTTGCATTCATGGTCTCCTTATTCATTATCCATTTTTATGTACAATTCTATATTTATTTATACTTAGCTATTTATAACCAAATATTGTTTACCTATATTGTGCTTTATATTCTTACTGTCATTTATTCTCTTACATACAATTATAGATATACATTCACACAGTTATTCTTTTTCTTTGCCATTCTTATACTATTGTTATTCCATTTAAAAGGTTATATAAGGTACAGTTTGGATTGCTTTGTTTACCATCCCTATCGCCTGTTGTAACACCACCTTATTTTCCCTTTCTTTTCTCCCTCCCTTCCTTCTCTACTTCCTTCCTTCCTCCTTTCCTTCCCCTTCTTTCTTCCTTTACCTCTCCCCTACTTGTACCCTCTCTCTTCTCCTTCCTACCCTCTCTCCTTCTCTTTCTCTCCCTTAAATTTTTAATATTTTAATTTTAAAATATTTTAATTTTTGTCATTCACATTTCATTTTGTCCCTCCTTTGGCATCTTTTCTGTAATGATTCTATTCCACTATTTCTTCAATAATAATATAATTCTTGCCCCGCAGTGAATTGGCTGTGGCAAATTGTCCTACATCTGGTAAAGGATACATATTATGAAAAGCCTATGAAAATGTGGAGTAGGTCAAATCGATTAGTTTAAAAAAAGAGAGTAAAAATGCCAATCGTTATATCTTCATTTTATTTTTAAGATAAGTACTTTTAATCTTCAGAAAAATAAAATGAAAATGTAGCTTGTTTTGCAGCATATTAAAGGGACGCGGTGGCTTAAGACACTGAGCTTGTCGATCAGAAAGGTAGGCAGTTCGGTGGTTCGAATCCCTAGCGCTGCGTAATGGAGTGAGCTCCCATTACTTGTCCCAGCTTCTGCCAACCTAGCAGTTCAAAAGCATGTAAAAAATGCAAGTAGAAAAATAGGAACCACCTTTGGTGGGAAGGAAACAGCGTTCCGTGCACCTTCGGTGTTTAGTCATGCCGGCCACATGACCACGGAAACGTCTTCAGACAGCGCTGGCTCTTCGGCTTTGAAACGGAGATGAGCACCGCCCCCTAGAGTCAGGAATGACTAGCACATGTGCAAGGGGAACCTTTACCTAAAGAACAGCATTTAATTAACTTCATACGAAAGACACTTGTGGTTTTCATATTTTTGAGGTTCTTTTTCTTGCTCAGTGGGGAAAATCCAGTATTATTATTAGTGTATGGCATTCTTTCAGTAGCCAGGACACCCACAACACTATTGCAAAGTAATTCGACTTACAACCACAATTGAGCCCAAAATTTATGTTGTTAAGTGAGAGAGTTATTAAGTGCGTTTTGACCCGTTTTACAACCTTTCTTGCCACAGTTGTTAAGAGAATCCCTGCCATTGATAAAGTAACACTGTTGTTAAATAAATCTGGCCTCCCCATTCACTTTGCTTGTCAAAAGGTTGCAATATGACTGTTAAGAGAAATGTCCTTCAGGGTTCAGTTCCAAGTAGAAACATGGAGGCTGCTTAGAAAGATGGTTTAATGGTGGACAGGATCACGTAGCCTGAGCTCCTGAATGGAAAAGGGGGATCCCATGCTTCCAGATGTTGGGTGAAGAAGAATAGAGAGAGGGAGATGCTGAAAGTCCCTGGTTTTATGCCCTCTCTGGCCTTTGATCTTGAATTCTGATTGGTTGTCAGACTCCCATGGGGTCATGCAGGGGCAACTCTCTAGGCTGTGCTTTGAGTCCAAGTTTGGTTGCCTTGCTGGCTGATGTAATTTTCCCAGGTGCCTTGTGGTGAGTTTCTGCAGAAGGCTAACCCTACCTTTGTTATGTAGAGTAGACTAGCTCAGGCTTTTTAATGGCTGGTTGACAAAGGGGGGGGAGGGCAGGAAGCTGCAGGGAACTACTTTGTCTTTAAAAACATGTCTCTCCCTTTCCACATCCAGGGAAATATAATATTCTGCCTTTTTAATATTTCCCAAGATATTTCATTTTTCTAGGAGAGGGAGTCGGTTTTAACTTCCTACATAACCATGGGACATACTGTAGCAATGAACCAGTTGCCAAACATCTGAATTTGTTCACATGATCATGGGGGAATGGTACAAAGATTGTATGTGTGAAAAACAGTCATAAATTACTTTTATAAGAACCTTAGTAACTTTGGTCACTAAATGAATTATTGTAAGTTCATCACTACCTATATACTTTTTTATTTTGGAGGAGATGTGTATGATCCTAATACCTGTTAGTTTTTTGCACATAGGAATATAGAACATGCCATAGAACATCAAAGTGGGGAGGGACCTTGGAGGTCTTCTAGTCCAGCCCTCTGCTTAGGCAGGAAACCCTATATCATTTCAAATGGCTGTCCAGTCTCTTCTTAAAAACTTACAGTGTTGGAGCATTGACATTTAGGAATTCATTAATTCCACCGGTGGAATTAATCGCTCCACTGATTAATTGTTCTCTCGGGGAATTTCTCTTTAGTTCCAGGTTTCTCCTCTCCTTCATTTGTTTCCATCCATTGTTTCTTGTCCTGCCTCCCACTGCTTTGGGGAATAGGTTGATTCTCTCTTCTTTGGGGCAGCCCCTGAGATATCACAACACTGCTATCCTGTCACCCCTAGTCTTTCTTTTCATTAAAAGTAGACATAGCCGATTCCAGCAACTGTTTTTATATGTTTTAGCTTTCAATCCCCTAATAATCTTGGTCGCTTCTCTCCTTGATTAGTTTCCATCAGTTTCTTTTGTCCTGCCTCCCACTGTATTGGGGAATAAGTTGCCTCCCTCTTTATGGCAACCCCTGAGATATCGGAAGACTGCCATCATGTCATCCCTGGTCCATTTTTTTTTCACTAGACCAGACATATCCAACTCCTGAAACCGTTCTTAATATGTTTTAACCTCCAGATCACTATCACATAACTGGCCCTTACAAGTGCTAGCCCTGGCTATGTGAAGTTGGGTAAAAAGCCCTTTGCTGGTGTAGGAAGTTATCGCCCAGCCCTCTCCCATAAAAATGAAATATCCTAGGAAATATTGAAAAGGAAGAAACATGTTTTAAAAGACAGAATAGCTGCCTGCAGCTTCCTGCCCTTTGTCAATGAGCCATTAAAGCCTGAGCTAGTCCACTTTACATAATAAAGAGTTTTCCCCTTCAGCTCCAGAGTAATGGGATTAAGGCATGATTAAGGCACTTTACTGTTGTAAGGCATTTTACCCAACTCACCACATGGCATCTGAGAACTCAACCAAACCTGGATTCAAAACGCAGCCTAAAGAGTTGCCCCTGTATGGGCCCATGGGAATCTGACAACCAATCAGAATACAAGCTCAAAATCAAAGGCCAGAGAGGGCATAAAACCAGGGTCTCAGCATCTCAGTCCTTCCTTCTCTTCTTCTCCACCAACATTGAAGCATCTGATCCCCCTTTTCTGTTCAGGGCTCAAGCCATGTGGTCCTGTCCACCATTAAAACCATCTTTCCGAGCAGCCTCCATGTCTCCAGTGTCTTTTTCCCCACTTGGAGCCGAACCCACATTTCTTCCAACACTGGCTTTGCGGCTTGGCCAGCAAAGCATCCGATGATTGTGCCCGTCCGTCCTCGCTCAAGTTCTTGTATTTCTCCGCAATGTTTAAGTTACGTAGTGCTGAGTCCAGTCGTAATCCTTAAACACAGTGATGTGTTCTCCGCAAATTAAGCCAGCTGGCTTTCCTTGGGTTTCCACACAGAAGTACTTCGCCCTCCAGCTCTTGTTAAAAACTCTGCATTCTGCATCTTTTTTTCCTTTTATTCACTTGATATGACATTTTGGCTAATCCCAGCAAGTGTGAACCAGTGGCCACTGGAAACTACAGCAGGGGTCCCCAAACTTGGCAACTTTAAGACTTGTGGACTTCAACTCCCAGCTCTGCTGGCTGGAGAATTCTGGGAGTTGAAGTCCACAAGTCTTAAAGTTGCCAAGTTTGAAGAACTGAACTACAGACACATGAAATTTACTTTGTTTTCCCTCTTCTTCCTGGATCGGGCTGATGACGCCAATTAGACGCGCCCGGAGTTCTGTAGTTCGCGTTTTTTTCAGATCGGCGCGTATGGATTGGTTCGTCCCCGTCGGCCCGCCTCCTTTCAGTGGCTTGGAATCAGCGCCGTCTTCTTTCCCTTTGGAATGCTGGGAAGTGCGGCGGAAGGAGGCGGGCTTTCTTGTGTTGACCTTCCTCTGCCTAGGATCATAGAGCGTAGAAGGGATGGACTGGAAGGGACCTCAGAGATCTTCTAGTCCAGTGGTTCCCAAACTTGGCAACTTTAAGACTTGTGGACTTCAACTCCCAGAATTCTCCAGCCAGCAGAGTTGAAGTCCACAAGTCTTAAAGTTGCCAAGTTTGGGAACCACTGTTCTAGTCCAACCCTTTGCTCAAGGACTTATATAGAAACAATATAGCTGTGTTTCTCAACTTGAAGATGCCTGGACTTCAAATCCCAGAATCCCTTCCCCAGCCAGCCTTACTGGTTGAGAAATACTGCACTGTAGCATTGCAGACAAATATAGAACCAATTTTGTTAATATACGTGATGTACAATGACAATAAAGCAGTGTTTTTCAACCTTTTTTGTGCAAAGGCACACTTTTTTCATGAAAAAAATCACGAGGCACACCACCATTAGAAAATGTTAAAAAATTTTAACTCTGTGCCTATATTGACTATATATAAAGCAATTCTCCCACGGCACACCTTACACTATGTCACGGCACACTAGTGTGCCACGGCACAGTGGTTGAAAAACACTGCAATAAAGGCTATAGTAAATGGCTGCTCGGACTTTTTAAAATAGTTTTACCACAAATCTGTAGAGATTCTCAGTCATCCAAGTCATGGTTGTCCCAAAGGTGCTTTTTCTGGAGGCAACTGGACCTTTTTTTTTGTGAAGACATTTCACTACTCGTCCAAGAAGCTTCTTCAGCTCTGAGTGAATGGTGGAGAATGGAAGGATTTATACTCCTTGCAGACAGATGGTCATTTGCATCCTTTTTGAGGGTTTATCCCTCAGGGGACCCCCAAGGACACAGATAAACCTCCAAGACAGTGTTCCACAACCCTCTAAAAGCATGCAAATGACCAGCTGCCTGCAAAGAGCATAAATCCTTCAGTTCCCCATCATCCACCCAGAGCTGAAGAAGCTTCTGGGATGAGAATTGAAATGTCTTCAAAAGAAAAAAGCAAGAAAGTCCAGTTGCCTCCTGAAAAAGCATCTTTGGGATAGCTTTACTACTGTTGGAAGAAGTGTCCTTCTGGATTCAGTCCAAATGGAGTGGGGGAAGACATTGGAAACAATAGTAGTAACTGTGAGAGGGATCTTGGAGTCCTAGTGGACAACCATTTAAATAGGAGCCAGCCGTGTGCAGCAGCTGCCAAAAAAGCCAACACAGTTCTAGGCTGCATCAACAGAGGGAGAGAATCAAGATCATGTGAAGGGTTAATGCCACTTTATAAGGCCTTGGTAAGGCCACACTTGGAATACGGCATTCAGTTTTGGTCACCACGATGTAGAAAAGATATGGAGACTCTAGAAAGAGTGCAGAGAAGACCAACAAGGAGGATTAGGGGACTGGAGACTAAAACCTATGAAGAACGGTTGCAGGAACTGGGTATGTCTAGTTTAATGAAAAGAAAGACTAAGGGAGACATGATAGCAGTCTTCCAATATTTCAGAGGTTGCCACAAAGAAGAGGGAGTCAAGCTATTCTCCAAGGCACCTGAGGGTAGAACAAGAAGCAATGGGTGGAAACTAATCAAGGAGAGAAGCAACTTAGAACTAAGGAGAAATTTCCTGACAGTGAGAACACTGAATCAGTGGAACGACTTGCCTCCAGAAGTTGTGAATACTCCAACACTGGAAGTCTTTAAGAAGATGTTGGATAGCCATTTGTCTGAAACAGTATAGGGTTTCCTGCCCAGGCAGGGGGTTAGACTAGAAGACCTCCAAGGTCCCTTCCAACTCTGCTATTGTATTGTAACATGGTGGCTGTTTGGAAAGATGGTTTTAATGGTGGACAGGATCACATGCCTTGAAGATGGGTGAAGATAAAAGGTGGGGGGAGATGCTGAGGGTGCCTGAGTTTTATACCCTCTCTGGGCTTTTGAATTTGAGCTTGTATTCTGATTGGTTGTCAGACTCCCATGGGGCCATGCAGGGGCAACTCTGTAGGCTGCCCTGAGTCCCAGGCTTGGTTAACTCTTGCTGGGTGATGTAAATCTTCCCAGATGCCATGCGGTGAGATGGGTAGAGGTAGAGGGCTAATTCTATCATGGCCTGAGGACCATATCTTAATCCATCACCCTGGAGCTGAAGGGGTGGGTAGAGGGAGTTGCTTTATCTTTAAAACATGTGAGATAAAAACCCAATTGTTAAATCCTCACAACACAGAGACAAGTCTGGTTCACAATTCACAACGGTTTATTTAAAGAAAAATAAAAAGCGTTTGCAAAGGCAGCATCCTATTCTCCTCCCAAGTGGATCGAGTACAAGGAGAACAAAGAATAGCATTCAAACAACATATTTTATACATTCTACTCCTCAGATACTCCCCCCCCCCTTCCTGGTCATTCATTTACATCATTTCTTTCATCATCCCATACTGTAAAGGGTCAACTTGACATTTTCTTGAGAGGCCCCTATCTCTTATTTGGTTTTTCTGGTGCCTTTCGTCTGAGCAGATGGCTCCCTATCTAACTTGTACGCAGGCGCCTGAAAACGGCTTTGAATAACAAAGGTTATTTTGCCCTGTTTACTGAACACATTTTGTGGTTAGCAAAAAAACACAGTAACGAATTACGTATTTTAGGCAGGAATATAATGGCTTATACGTTTAACATTGTAAGAGAATACAAAAGCAACCTTCTAACATTTTATAAAAGAGTAACTTTTCCTTCAAACATGCTTCACCTTTTGTCATCCAGGAAGATATAATATTCTGCCTTTTTAATATTGCCTGAAATATTTCATTCTTCCAGGAGAGGGATGGGTGCTAACTTTCTACCCTACATTACACAAAAATGACCATTGAATGACTTTCTAGGCATTTGTTATGTAGCCTACATCTTTCTACCATTCCACCACCGCTCCTAACTATTACCGGTAATAAAAGATTGGGATTCTATCGATAGCATTCTGATTGTCTGTATTTTTCTGTACGGTGTTTTTCGTACCTTATAATTTATATACCTTTCCCTGGAAGAGCATCCGATATACCTGTGGCGCCACAGAGGCCACCGAAGAAATAAGAAAACAAGCACGGCTAAGATAAATATGTAATTATTTCAATTATACAGGGGTAATTACATGCTTCCTTGAAGCGAGGCATGGGACTTAGGGAAATATGCTGAGTAACTTTTTAAAAAGAGAAAGGAAATTGGGATACGAGATGTTTTGAGAGGCAGTCACAAAATAAATGGCGTAATTTTAAAATGTGAATTTTAAATGGGTAGGGGGCGGACTTCTGCGAGAGAGGTTTCCAGACAGACAGGTTGGTCTAGTGTTCAAGGCACCAGAGTAGAAACCAGGAGAGGGTGAATCGTAGTCCTGCTTCAGCCATGAAAACCCACCAGGTGACTTTTTAAGTAAAGCAGTTGTTAAGTCAGTCGTGCCCAATTTTGCAATCTTTCTTGGTCGCAACTGTTAAGCAAATCATTGCTTTTCATTACACAAGGGCAGGTATGCTTCGTCTAGGTCTGTGATGGTGAAACCGTGGCACGTGTGCAGGGATGGGTTCCTACCAGTTCTAAGCTCTTCTATAGAAGAGGTTCCACAAATCTACAGTGCTGTTTAGAAACCGGTTCCAGCTCCCTCCCCATCATCAAGATGAAGAGCGAGAGGAGGAATTCTGGGAGTTGAAGTCCACAAGTCTTAAAGCTGTCAAGTTTGAACACCCCTAGGGTTTTTTTTTCTAAAGGGTTAGGGGTGCGAGGGTCTTGTACCTTGACAGCTTTAAGACTTGCGTGCTTCAAATGCCAGAGTTTCTGAGCCAACATGACTGGAGGAGGAATTCTGGGAGTTGAAGTCCACAAGTCTTAAAGCTGTCAAGTTTGAACACCCCTGGGGTTTTTTTTTTCCTAAAGGGTTTGGGGTGCAAGGGTCTTGTAACTTGACAGCTTTAAGACTTGCGTGCTTCAAATGCCAGAGTTTCTGAGCCAACATTTTGGTTGCTAAGCAACAGCATTGTTAAGTGAGTTTCACCACATTTTACAAGTTGACCATGCCCACCCAGTCACATGACTGTCATGCCACTCCCACTCGGTCACATGGCCAGCAAGGACTTCAACTCCCAGAATTCCTCCTCCAGTTGTGTTGGCTCAGGAACTCTGGCATTGAAGTGCGCAAGTCTTAAAGCTGTCAAGTTACAAGACCCTTTCACCCCTAACCCTTTAGGGGAAAAAACCCAGGGTGTTCAAACTTGACAGCTTTAAGACTTGTGGACTTCAACTCCCAGAATTCCTCCTCCAGTCATGTTGGCTCAGAAACTCTGGCATTGAAGTGTGCAACTCTTAAAGCTGTCAAGTTACAAGACCCTTGCACCCCTAACCCTTTAGAAAAAAAAACCCAGGGGTGTTCAAACTTGACAGTTTTAAGACTTGTGGACTTCAACTCCCTCTTGCTCTTCATCTGGATGATGTGCGAACGGGCGGGGGGAGGGAGCTGGAACCGGTTCTAAACAGCACTGTAGATTTGTGGAACCTTTTCTATAGAAGAGCTTAGAACTGGCAGGAACCCACCCCTAGGGGAAAGTCTCTAAAGAGGTTCACGGGACCCCAGGACACTGCAACCATCATAAATATGAGTCAGTTGCCAAGCATGTGAATTTTGATCACAGGATCATAGGGATACTGCAAAGGTCATAACTGTGACAAATGGTTAAACGTCACTTTTTAGCACTGTTGTAACTTTGAACAATCCCTAAATGAACGGTTGTAAGTCAAGGATTACCTGTAATTCTAGGCGCAGTTATAGTCGTAAATCAAGGACTACCTGCATCTTGACACATCCATCTCTAGTTGACCAGCCTTCTCAAAAAAAAAAAAAACCCTCTGGGCAGCTAAGATTTAAAGACAGAATCATAAATTGGGGACGTGTAAGAATGTATAATTATATAAATATAATGATGGGAATAGCTGGGAATTGTAACCATCTCAGCCAAAATTCGGCTGGGGCGGGGGGGGGGGGGAGTTAAAAGCACAATGACCATATCTGTATACTTTGTTGTTCTATTTCTTAAAAAAAAAAGAAGATATATGTTAAAATTAAATATGTATATTGAAAAGGAATTATAAACATCATCAACATAAAATGGAGCTTGCTCAGAAGCTGAAATACACCAAGTAAATGAGATGAAGAGTGGGAAGAAGAGGAGAGAGGTAAGGGAAGAAGAGAGGGATAGGAGAGAGGAGGGGGGAAGAAGAGGAGAGAAAGGAGGAGTGGAAAGGGGAGAGAGGAAGGGGAAGTAGAGAAGAGAAGGATGACAGAGGGAAGAAAGGAAGTAGGGAGGGGAGGAGAGAGGGAGAAGAAGGAGGAGTGGAAAGGGGGAGAGGAGAAGGAGAGAGGAAGGGGAAGTAGAGAAGAGAAGGATGACAGAGGGAAGAAAGGAGGTATGGAGGGGGAAGAGAGAGGGAGAAGAAAATGATAGATAAGGTACAAATATGGTATATGGAGAGCAGAAGAGGCAATGGTGGCACAGTGGTTAAATGCAGCACTGCAGGCTACTGCTAGATCAGCAGGTCAGCGGTTCAAATCTCACCGGCTCAGGGTTGACTCAGCCTTCCATCCTTCCGAGGTGGGTAAAATGAGGACCCAGATTGTTGTTGGGGGCAATATGCTGACTCTCTGTAAACCGCTTAGAGAGGCCTGAAAGGCCTATGAAGCGGTATATAAGTCTACTGCTATTGCAATGATCATTTTTAGGAGTTGATGGTAAGGTGAATTGATGTAAACATTTAATAATACAATATGATGTCGGCTATGTAATAGGATGCATGTGATTATATGCTATGAAAATGGAAAAATAAAAAACTTAATATGCAAAAAAAAAAACCACACACACCTCTGGGCAGCTAAGCAACAATAAGCCCAAAATAAATGTTTATGGAAATTTTCAAATCATCCAGGTCATGGTTGTCCCAAAGGTGTTTTTTCAAGGGGCAATTGGTACTTTCTGGTTTTTCTTTGAAGACAGAATAACAGAGTTAGCAATAGCAATAGCAGTTAGACTTGTATACCGCTTCATAGGGCTTTCAGCCCTCCCTAAGCGGTTTACAGAGTCAGCATATTGCCCCCACAGTCTGGGTCCTCATTTCACCCACCTCGGAAGGATGGAAGGCTGAGTCAACCTTGAGCCGGTGAGATTTGAACAGCCGAACTGCAGAACTGCAGTCAGCTGAAGTAGCCTGCAGTGCTGCATTTAACCACTGCGCCACCTCAGCTCAAGTTGGAAGGGACCTTATAGGTCACCTAATCCAACCCCCCCCCCCCCCCACGCTGCCCAAGCACATACCTGTGCTGAAGCTGAAGAAGCTTCTTGGATAAGAAGGGAAAGGTCTTCAAATGAAAACCAGAAAGTCTGGTTGCCTCTTGAAAAAAGCACCTTTGGGGACAAGCCCAAAATAAATATAAAATAAATCCACACTTGACAGTCACGGTAAAACAACAGATCACCCAAATCACAAACTCTGAGAAATCTTCAGGATCTTGTGAAAACCCTTACAGTAGCAAAAACAATAGCAGTTAGATTTATATACCGCTTTACAGTGCTTTAGAGCTCTTTCTAAGAAGTTTACAGTCAGCCTCTTGCCCCCAACAATCTGGGTCCTCATTTTATCGACCTCAGAAGGATGGAAGGCTGAGTCAACATTGACCCAGTTAGGATCGAACTCCTGACTGTGGGCAGAATTAGCCTGCAAGACTGAATTATAACCACTGTGCCACCACGGATTCCTTCCTTCCTTCCTTCCTTCCTTCCTTCCTTCCTTCCTTCCTTCCTTCCTTCCTTCCTTCCTTCCTTCCTTCCTTCCTTCTTTTCCTTCCTTATCAATAACACTTAGACTTATATACTGCTTTATAGTGCCTTACAGCCCTCTCTAAGCAGTTTACAGAGTCAGCATATTGCCCCCCCCCCAAATAATCTGGGTCCTCATTTTACCCACCTCGGAAGGATGGAAGGATGAGTCAACATTGACCCAGTTAGGATCGAACTCCTGGCTGTGGGCAGAATTAGCCCGCAAGACTGCATTATAACCACTGTGCCACCACGGATTCCTTCCTTCCTTCCTTCCTTCCTTCCTTCCTTCCTTCCTTCCTTCCTTCCTTCCTTCCTTTCCTTCGTTATCAATAACACTTAGACTTATATACAGCTTTATAGTGCCTTACAGCCCTCTCTAAGCAGTTTACAGAGTCGGCATATTGCTCTCCCCCCCAATAATCTGTGTTCTCATTTTATCCACTTCGGAAGGATGGAAGGATGAGTCAACATTGACCCAGTTAGGATTGAACTCCTGACTGTGGGCAGAATTAGCCCGCAAGACTGTATTATAACCACTGTGCCACCACGGATTCCTTCGTTCCTTCCTTCCTTCCTTCCTTCCTTCCTTCCTTCCTTCCTTCCTTCCTTCCTTCCTTCCTTTCCTTCGTTATCAATAACACTTAGACATATACAGCTTTATAGTGCCTTACAGCCCTCTCTAAGCAGTTTACAGAGTCGGCATATTGCTCTCCCCCCCAATAATCTGTGTTCTCATTTTATCCACCTCGGAAGGATGGAAGGATGAGTCAACATTGACCCAGTTAGGATCGAACTCCTGACTGTGGGCAGAATTAGCCCACAAGACTGCATTATAACCACTGTTCCCCCACAGATTCCTTCCTTCCTTCCTTCCTTCCTTCCTTCCTTCCTTCCTTCCTTCCTTCCTTCCTTCCTTCCTTCCTTCCCCTTCTTTTCCTTCCTTATCAATAACACTTAGACTTATATAGTGCCTTATAGTGCCTTACAGCCCTCTCTAAGCAGTTTACAGAGTCGGCATATTGCCCCCCCCCCAATAATCTGGGTCCTCATTTTACCCACCTCGGAAGGATGGAAGGATGAGTCAACATTGACCCAGTTAGGATCGAACTCCTGACTGTGGGCAGAATTAGCTCGCAAGACTGCATTATAACCACTGTGCCACCACGGATTCCTTCCTTCCTTCCTTCCTTCCTTCCTTCCTTCCTTCCTTCCTTCCTTCCTTCCTTCCTTCCTTCCTTCCTTTCTTCCTTCCCCTTCTTTTCCTTCCTTATCAATAACACTTATATATACTGCTTTATAGTGCCTTACAGCCCTCTCTAAGCAGTTTACAGAGTCGGCATATTGCCCCCCCCCCAATAATCTGGGTCCTCATTTGACCCACCTTGGAAGGATGGAAAGATGAGTCAACCTTGAGCCTGGTGAGATTCGAACTGCCAAATTCCAGGCAACCGGCAGTCAGCAGAAGTGGCCTGCAGTACTCCACTCGAACCACTGCTCCACCGTGGCTCAGTGGTTGTGGCTGAGCGGAATTCCTGTGGGATGGTGTTCCACAGGCCACGTTCCACACCAAAAACGCCTCTTTTCTCAGGTCCCACCAGATGACACTCCAGGTAGTCCTCAACTTACAACAGTTCATTCAGTGACCCTTCAAAGTTACAACAGCACTGAAAAAAAGCGACTCATGGCCGTTTTTCACACTTACGACTGTTGTGGCATCCCCAAGTGGTCACAAAATTCAGACGCTTGGCAACTGACTCATATTTATGACGGCCGCAGTCTCCCGGGGTCCCCTCTTGAGACTTTCTGATGAGCAAAATCAACGGGGAAGCCGGTTTCACTCAACAATCGTGCGACTAACTTAACTACTGCGGTGATTCGCTTAAGAACCGTGGCAAGAAAGGGTTGTAAAATGGAGCAAACTCCCTTAACAAGCGTTTCACCTAGCAACATACATTTCGGGCTTCAGTTGTGGTCATAACTCAAGTCAAGGGCTACTTGTATACGACCGATAGCTTGCCTCTCTTGCCATGAAAAGTGTTCGGAGTGTTCGGAGACTACAATTAGTCCAGAATGCGGTTCCACCACAAAACCGCGTTCGACTAAAGGGCGCTCGACGAAACCGCGTGGCTGACGTCATCACAGCGCGACAACAGCGCGGAGAAAAAAGCACACTGTAAATGCTAAACCTAAAATTAAACCTAAACCTAAACCCCCTAAACCTAATCCTAAACCTAACCCTAAACCTAACCCTAAACCTAACCCTTAACCTAACGCTAAACCTAATCCTAACCCTTAACCTAACCCTAAATCTAACCCTAAACCTAACCCTAAACCTAACCCTTACCTTAAGTTGAATCGGCTTGCTTTCAAAGCGCTATTTAAAGCGCCCTTCTTTCTCCGCGCTCGCTGTTGTCACCCTGTTGATGAGGTCAGCGACGCGCTTTAATCGGGCGCGCTTTAGTCGAGCGCGGTTTTGTCGTGCCACGCAGAATGCAGCTGCGCGAGCGATACTGGGTGTACCAAGGTACACCCACACTACACCTATCCTCCGCGAGCTGCACTGGCTTCCCATTGGTCTCCGAGCACGATTCAAGGTGCTGGTTATCACCTTTAAAGCCCTACATGGCCTAGGACCCGGATATCTACGAGACCACCTTCTGCCGCATACCTCCCTAAGACCGATAAGATCGCACAGGATGGGCCTTCTCCGGGTGCCTTCAGCGGGACAATGTTGGCTGGCGACGCCTTGGAGTAGGGCCTTCTCTGTTGCAGCTCCGGCCCTATGGAACGAGCTACCCCCAGAGATCCGGACCCCAACCCACTCTCATGGCCTTCCGAAAAGCTGTCAAAACCTGGCTTTTCCGGCAGGCCTGGAGCTGTTGACCTCTTGATTGAGGTCCAGCCCCGCTTAGACTGGGTGCATGCTGTGTTTCTTTTAATTTGCTGTGTTCTATTTGTTTTAATCTTTTAATATTTCTTATTTCTGTAAGCCGCCTGGAGTCCTCCAGGATTGGGCGGCATATAAATTCAATAAATAGAAATAGAAATAGAAATAGAAATATCTGACAGCATGGATGGAGACAATGGAGACAACTACAGATGGTTCTCAACTTAAAACTGTAGCTGAGCTCGGAATTATGGCATTAAACCAGAGTGCAGAATAACAGAGTTGAAAGGGACCTTGGAGGTCTTCTAGTCCAGAGTTCCCCAATCTTTCAGGGGTGGGGGTGGGGGTGGGGAAGAGGGGATTGTTCCACGTGAGCAGAGAACAAGCAGGCACATGCCCGTCATTTCCACAGAAGGTAGTAATGCTACTCACTTAACCACCTGCATTGATTCACTTAACAAATGTGGCAAGAAAGATCATAAATTGGGAGGGGGGGAAACTCACTTAACAACTCTCTCACTTAGTAAGAGAGCTTTTGGGCTCAATTGTGGTGGTAGGTTGAGGACTACCTGTACACAAGCAGGATCCCCAATTTGTTAACAGATTAAGAGAGTTTAAGAGAGGAAGGGACCTTGTAGGTCATCTAGTCCAACCCCCGCCCACCCAAGCAGGAGACCATGCACCATTTCAGACAGATGGCAGTCCAGTCTCTTCTTGAAAGCCTCCAGTGATGAAGCTCCCACAACCTCTGAAGGCAACTTCTGTTCCACAGGTTGATTGTCCCCACTGTCAGAAAATTCCTCCTTATTTCCAGATTGAATCTCTCCTTGATCAGATAGCAGTGTTCCTATATCTCAGGGGCTGCCCCAAAGAAGAGGGAGTCAAGCTATTCTCCAAAGCACCCGAGGGTAGGACAAGAAGCAATGGGTGGAAACTAATCAAGGAGAGAAGCAACTTAGAACTGAGGAGGAATTTCCTGACAGTTAGAACAATTAATCAGTGGAACAGAAGTTGCCTCCAGAAGTTGTGAATGCTCCAACACTGGAAGTCTTTAAGAAGATCCTGGATAGCCATTTGTCTGAAACAGTATAGGGTTTCCTGCCTAGGCAGGGGGTTGGACTAGAAGACCTCTAAGGTCCCTTCCAACTCTGTTATTCTATTCTATTCCTTGGCTGGTGCTCTGTTCCTATATCCCATTTCATCATAGAGGAACTAGTTAACATCTTTTTAACCACCAGAATATTACATTGACTAATCAATTATCCAATATAAAAACATCTGCATGACACCCAACAATTATGTAAAGTGCCGCTATTGTTGGAAAGCTATCACTGTCTGTATCTCCCACAATTTTATGCACACCTGACTCCAGTGTGGGCACATCCTTTCCCAAAGTAATAATCTCATGAACAGATGGAATGTAATCCACAAAAGCTGGTATGGTACAGAGTTGGAATAGCAGAGTTGGAAGGGACCTTGGAGGTCTTCTAGTCCAACCCTCTGCCTAGGCAGGGAAACCCTATACTGTTTCAGACAAATGGCTATCTAACGTCTTCTTAAAGACCACCAGTGTTGGGGCATTCACAACTTCTGGAGGCAAATTCTGTTCCACTTATTCATTGTTCTCACTGTCAGGAAATTTCTCCTCAGTTCTAAGTTGCTTCTCTCCTTGATTAGTTTCCATCCATGCTTTTTGTTCTACCCTCAGGTGCTTTGGAGAATAGCTTGACTCCCTCTTCTTTGTGGCAACCCCTCAGATACTGGAATATACTGCTATTATGTCTCCCCTGGTCCTTCTTTTCATTAAACTAGATTTGCCCAGTTCCTGCATATGTTTTAGCCTCCAGTTGCCTAATCCTCTTTCTTGCTCTTCTCTGCACTCTTCCCAGAGTCTCCACATCTTTTCTACATCGTTGCGACCAAAACTGAATGCCGTATTCCAAGTGTGGCCTTCCCAAAGCCTTATAAAGTGGTATTAACCCTTCATGTGATCTTGATTCTATGTTTATGCAGCCTAGAAGTATGTTGGCTTTTTTGGCAGCTGCTGCACACAGCTGGCTCCTATTTAAATGATTGTCCATTAGGACTCCAA